>NC_140926.1:4634483-4711148 GCF_045865225.1 Trachurus japonicus
ACAACATAGCTGACAAGGTAAGAAACAGGAGTTAAAATGCATGGATTAACACATTTTTAAAATAAAGGTAAATTCTGCCCACATTGTAAAAGCTGCTTCAAAATAAAAGTTAAAAGGACAATATTTGTTATTTGAATGTAATAGAGTAAAAGACAAAAGTTAACAAAAAAAGAAAATACTGAGGTAAAAGTACAAATACTTCCTGGAATGTATCACTTTATCTTCAATATAAATGCTGATGTGAGTTGTTTGACATAAAATATTAACCATAACAAGTATTCTCAAATAAATGTCTGGATAAACCTTGTTGTAATATGAATTTACCCACATTTAACCCTGTGAACTGTGGGCTACACCACATTCAGACAGTTGATAACCTGTAGTTTACTGCCAATAAAGTATCTTTACTCCTACATTACTTTGGCTGGTCTGATCAATACTCACCCCATTCCCATCACTGTCTGAAGTCCGAGCAGAGTCAGTAGAAGTGTCTCCATCATCCTCTCCTGCGTGTTTGTGCAAAAATATAAAAAAAATTAAAAATTAAAAGTCCACAGGCAAATCCAGATTATATTCATTAAATGTGTCCTCCTTACCTGTGAAGTGCTTTAGAGAACTTGTTAGATATTTGCCACAAAAACTCCTTGTTTTGTTAATTAATATCCATCGTTTATTTTGTGTTTGATTTCATTTCCTTTCTTGCTATGCGATACGATAACAGTCCTCGGTGAGTGATGCTTTGCCTTATAGGGGGAGCAGAGGCCCCGGGTCCGGGGTTTTAAACGCGGGGGGTGACTCGTGGGATGTACAGTAGCATCTGAACCTGCTGCCATTGGACATAATTGGGCAAAATCACAGCTGGGAAGGCAGGCATTGGTCGGCGGCGCTGTGACGGACGCATCCCCTGACCTCATCCTGTCAAACAGTACAGGACGCCGTAGGTGACCGCGGGGGTGGAGGAGCCTCGGCCGCAGAAGAAAGAGATGTTTGTCAGAGCCTAATCCTGTAAAGAGACACATTTCGGGGAAGGATGATGTGGGGCATTTATTCAATGAAGCATGTCAACAGACATGGGAACTGGAGGCTTTTAGACTCACCACACCATCCCAAGTCTGACCCCCTGACCCCAGAGCGAGGAGCCTCAAACACAGCTGTCACCACAGTACACTCGAGCCTGAGAGGGAGGGGAAGCCACTGTTGTCACAAGATTTTTTTGTGTGTGCCTTTATAGTGTGAGTAAAACAGTGAGGCATAATTGACTTTACCTTTAAGTGAAAGGAAAAGTAACAGTCAGCCAGGTGAGTCACTGTGTGTCTCCAGAAGCTTTTCCAGGGAAGAGTGAGTCTCTGTGCTGCTGGCACTTGTGGGAATAAAGGGGGCGAGGAAAGAGAAAAAGAGGGAGGGCAAAGGTGAAGGTTTTATTAACCTTACCTTAGTGAACAAGATGCAGGATTTAGGGTGTTCAGCCATGATGGCAGCTCTGGGCCCAAGCCAGTCGTCTCCATGGTGGTTAGCTTGCAGGCTGGGCGTGTACCCTAATATTCATTAATCTAATATAACAGTCCTGACACCTGGTGATGGTTTTGCAATTACTACAACCAACCTCCTGTCAAGTGGGGGTTGAAAACGTATAAGAAGGTCATCTCTTCCATTTTGAAAACGGTTTGACTCCCTGATGAAGGTTTGTATTTCAAAACGTGTGGGAGTTTGTTTTTTTTTAGGTTAAACATGATCAAGCCATAGGAATAAAGGCTTTTTAACTTTTAAAGAGTGCCTTGGAAATTCTTTTGCCGCCTTCGTGTAAGCGCAATGCTGCCTTCCACCAGTCATAGCCAGATCCTAACTAAATTCTCTCATATAACCCAGTCCAGTGCAAGAATTTCCGATTTTTCCTCTAATGCAAAAACACCTCAAAAGGAAATCACAGTCAGGCCCAGATGGACATGTTTATAAACAGCTGCCGGTGGCCATCTATGACTGGAATATAGATTGCAAGAAAAAACCACATGCATCACCATCTCCGAATAATGAATGGGAAACACTGTCACAGATTTGGCAGCTGAACCAAAAACCACACAACCGTAATCTAATCAAAGCATGACAAATCATAGTTATGTTATGTGTATCTCTATCAGCACCCCAGTCACTTCCAGTCAGACAGCGGAGGACATTACGGTAATCACCACGCAACTTTCTCTAATGGCTTTTCCATATTAGTCTTTCATCCATCCATAGACCGAGAAACTAACAACACAATATTCAAAGCATCCTCTTATTCCCAAAGATCATACATTTTCTTTTAGAGGAAGAAATTCTAAAGCCTCAATCATTTGCCCACTGAACAACCTGACGAGACTTCCAAAAATGAGTAAGAACTCTTGAAAATATATCATTATTCATTATACTGAAAAGGGCAGGCAACAGCAGTTAGCTTTAGCAGGGGGAAAAAAGTTAGCTTTAGCCTGGTTCAACGCCGGTTAGCTTCTGCTTTAGCCGTGCCAGAGTCTATTCTCTGGCCGTGCTCAACCGTTAGCTTTAGCTGGCTTTAATGGCAGTTAGCTTTAGCTGGGTTCAACTATGGTTCAACGTCGGTTAGCTTTAGCCGGGCTCAACAGTTATCATTAGCCGGCTTTAACGGTAGTTAGCTTTAAACCAACACTAAGGAACTTTTCAACCTTCATAAAATATTTTCATAACTTTTGTGATGATACATCGACTTACAACAAGTTGAACGACACCTCTGTCATGGCCTGAGGGGGTCTGTATCTCTTTCTCTGGCACTAAGCAGCTTTGAGGAGCATGGTAGGAACCCGCTCTCACTTAAGTTTCACTTTCACTTGCGAGTCACAACAAGGAGGGAACAGGCACAACGGCACTTTAGCAATGGATTATGTTTGTGTTTTCACTTTGAAATGATCCACTGAAAACAGAAACTTAGTTTTGATGTCTTCTGTTAATTTTAATGCAGGATATTTACAGGGCTTCACGCTAGTGTTCATGGGAAATGGAGTCTTCCTTCAGGCAAAACACTACCGCTTTGGTCCACAGGTGCCGCCAAACTCAACCAAAACTGAAAGTTCTTTAGTACTGCTTTAACTGGGTTCAACGCCGGTTAGCTTTAGCCGTCTGCAATGGCAGTTAGCTTTAGCAAAGACGGTTTTATCTTTGGCTTTAGCAGGGGAAAAAAGAAAAAAAGTTAGCTTTTAGCCGGGTTCAACGCCGGGTAGCTTCTGCTTTAGCCGTGCCATAGCACAGTCTATTCTCTGGCCGTGCTCAACAGCATTTATCCATGGATGTATTATATTGCATTTATCTTTAGCTGTTAGTTGTCAGTTAGCTTTAAATGGGTTCAACCATGGATGTAGCTATTATAGGGTTCAACGCCGGTTAGCTTTAGCCGGCTTCAACGGCAGTTAGCTTTAACTGGGTTCAACCATGGATGTGGGTTCAACGACGGTTAGCTTTAGCCGCCTCCATGAGCAGTTTGCTTGCAGGCTGGGCGTTTACCTAATATCCATGCATCTAATCAAACATTTTCTAATATAATATAAGTTTATATTCACGGTGGTGGAGTCTTTATCTTGATGGAAAATCTGTCCAACAAAAGTTTAGTTTTCTGTCACCATGGCAAATTCTGCCGGGCAACGTTAGCTGAGGCTGCATTTAAAGAGTGATAACGCAATTTAGGAACAAACAAATATAACACACACACACAAAAAAAACGCAAATACTATGAAACAACGTTACTTTGGGCATTATAGTGTCACTTCATATCTTATCTTACAATATGACCCTACTAACTAGAGAATCAAATGAGACTCTACGTGCTCTTACTTTGAAAAGCGGAAATGCCGTCATCAGTGGGCGATTAATAGCAAATGATATATCCACAATGTCAATACACTAATCCAAAACCACTCCTTTAATAAAAATATTAGACATTCCACTAACATGGATTTATGTGCTCTTTATCTGAAATTGCCTCTGTAATGTTTACCCTTGTCTTTGCACTGTAGGCTATGTATTTCCTTATAAAAAAAATGTGTAGCTATTTGTGGAAGGTGTGTAATATAGATCACACCCCAATTGAACATTGAACACATTTTTACACAACACATAATCAAATAAACCTCCACACATCTGTTTGTAGCCTATGTAAACAGAATTCAGTTGTGTGGAAGGGATAGTTTTCCTATGGTCACTTTGTGTATGAAAGGTTAAAGTACAACCTTATAGGCTACCAATAAATGTACTGCAAGTTGTAAAACATGCAACAGCATTATTGCAACATTTTACTAAATTACAGGAAATCTCCCATTGTTCTAAAGAATAAATAAAATCCCAATGCATTTAAATTTCTAAAACTATATGGTAATATCTCATTAAGAAATCACGATGATTAAATTTGAATAGAAGAAATTTTCAAATAAGTATATTGAAGATATTCATGTGGAACAAATTAGACACACAACTAACTTTAAAAATATTATTGCTGGTTAATAAAGCACTGAATGGTTTAGGACCATTATACATTTATGATATAGGCCTAGTGAGAAGTAAACTTTTTTTAGGTATATTCTCATGTCTGTTTTAAAGTCCTTTACATTCCCTTCCCACGCTTTTCCAATGAACCTCTCATTCCTTCAGCATGATTAATTATCTAAAAACAGTGCTTGTTGTTTCATCACATTTACAACGTGCTGTTGGCCAATCAGACCCTGTCACTGCAATGAAGGAGGTTAGATATAAGCAGCAGAGCACTGAGCACTGCATTTAGGGAGTTTTCAATTGCTAAGTCAGGAAGACTGGACTGATTAACCCGTGTCTGCAAAGCACCTGAAGCAAGAGGACAACTACAGGTATAGTAGCTTGGTCTATTTCTTTCTATTCCTAAGATGTTTCTAAAGGAAGCAGTGCACTTGTCCAAACTCAGTATTACATTATTACATAAATGCCATTATGCAATATGCAATAGCTAATTAGATTAGTTCCAAACAATGTGACATGTGAATTCTTAAAACTGACCCAGAACTGAAGCACAGCTTGTAGGTGTGCAGCATAAACAATGCAGGAAAGTCAACAGCGAGCAGAAGGGACTGTGTTGTTGACAGTCAGTGTGTTGTAGCAGTGGCAGATTCATGCTGTTTGTGTTCCTGTGGAGAAGCAGTATGATACAATAAAAGCAAATAGAGTACAGGGAAGAAAAAAAAAAGGATTGCTTATCCAGCTGTGAAAAAGAGAAGAGGAAGAAGCGTGAGCCAAATGTTTCTCTTAATTTCTACGGAGCAGAAGGAGGAGACTTCAAGGCAAAGAATATCAGCATTAAAACAGGTTCAGAGAAAAGAACTGTTTAATACATGGTTTTCTTGATTTTTTGTTGTATTTAAATTGATTTTTCTTCTTTGTTAAACTGAGTTCACACTGGATATTCTGCTCTTTTTTTTTACATTTTATTGCAGCCATGAGGCTTCTCTGTCTGCTGCAGCTGGTCTGTTTGGCCGGCTGCACCGCCTCCAGGAGAAGAGAATGGGCTCATCACGGCGCCCCCATGTTTGCTGACCTCACGGTTCGTGAGATGAAAGCCGTCCGGTCCTACCTGCACGGCATCCCAGAGCTGGAGCTCACCGACGCCCGTAGCAAGACTCTGAAGAAGAACAGCATCCTCCTGATGGAGCTCCACGTGCCGAAGAAACACGAAGCCCTGAGAGCTCTGGACCGTGGACAGGCCAAACCCCCACGTCAGGCCCGTGTGGTCGTCCAGTTTGGGAACCACGCCAAACCCAGCATCGCCGAGTACATCGTCGGTCCTCTTCCCTCCCCAACATCTCACATAGAGAAGACCTTCAAGGGGAGTCGGCCTATCCGCTATGAGTCCAGGCCTATTACGGCTGTAGAGTACGAGCACATCTACAACATCCTTGTGGAGATCACAACTAAAGCTCACACGCTTCTGTTTGAGACCACCGCAGGGTTTTCCTTCACCAACTGCTCTGACCGCTGTCTGACGTTCTCTGACATCGCCCCCCGTGGGCTGGGTCCGGGCGAGAGGAGAACTTGGATCATGTTGCAGAAGTTTGTCGAGGGTTATTTCATCCACCCGGTCGGGTTTGAGGTGCTGGTCAACCATCGGGACTTGAATCCAACAAGGTGGACCGTGGAGAAGGTCTGGTACAACAACATGTACTTTGACAGCGTTGAGGAGCTGGTTGAGAAGTATGAATCGGGAAGTATCGAGAAGGTCAAACTGCCCGACCACGACGACGACGACCTCTACTCCACCTACATCCCCCGAGGTCACAGCAACACTCCCACTAACATCCACGGGCCGAAGCTTGTGGAACCTCAGGGGCCTCGCTATCACGTTGACGGCAACTTTGTCGAATATGCCGGATGGTCTTTTGCCTATCGAGTACGCTCATCGGCCGGGCTTCAAGTCTTTGACCTCCGTTTCAATGGAGAACGGATCGCCTATGAGATCAGCCTCCAAGAAGCTATCGCCTTCTACTCGGGCGATACTCCCGCTGCCATGCAAACAAAGTACATTGATGCCGGTTGGGCGATGGGCAGCTCGAGTTTTGAGCTCGCGCCAGGGATCGACTGTCCAGAAATTGCCACGTTCGTCGACCTATACCACTACTTCGACACAGACAAACCCGTGCGCCACATGAATGCCCTCTGTATTTTTGAGATGACCACTGCTACGCCTCTGAGGAGACATTTCAACTCGAACTTCAAGGGGGGATACAACTTCTACGGGGGTTTGGATAACACTGTGCTGGTGTTGCGGACGACCGCTACAGTTTACAACTATGACTACATCTGGGACTTCCTCTTCTACCAGAATGGGGTGGTGGAGGTAAAGGTCAGCGCCACAGGATACATCCACGCCACTTTCTTCACACCTAACGGACTCAACTATGGTGCCAAGGTGTACAACTATGTGCTGGGGAACCTGCACACTCACCTAATCCATTACAAAGTGGACCTTGATCTTGCTGGTGAGTATGTTGCCTAGGTTTCTATGTCTCCTTTAAAGGTGCAATTCTTTATTTACCACTTAAAACAGATTCACAGTTACCCAGGACCTGGTATGGGTATGGTTATCTCTTAGAGTTGAGGCAAATTAAGGTTTCTGAAGATCTTTCTTGTTGGGATATAGACAGTTTCTTTGACCACGCTTTCAAAACATTAGTCCTCCCTGGCCTGAATGTGTACATTGCTCAGTGTGCAACCCCACTGCGCAACCCCACTGCTATTGGGCTTTAAATGCACAGGAATTTGTATTTGTTAAAGACCATATTTTTTAGATACCTCAGCAACATAAGAGATGACAACGTTGTAGGGTCAAGTTGGGTTCTTATATATAACCCCTAGCTTGGGCTCCAATGGTTGGTACTTATTGGTCATAACTTAAATACTTTCCCTTATGCCCTGCACAGACATAGCAGGAAGCAAGAATATATCGATTGTGGCCACTGGTCAGAACAAACATTTCCATTGCTGCATTGTTGTGCAGAATAATATAGTGAAATGAGTTAGAAGGCACACAGGAAATTACCTTTCACCAGGTTTTTATGTATGTACGTCCAGATAAAATGTCTTTCTGGACTTCAACCCTGTCATAAACTGCTGCAGTCAACAACTTGATCTTTTAATACCCGCCTGTCACTTTCACCAAAATATTTATTCAAGCCGACTTGATGCAAAAGTAAATGAACCGTGACTCAACACATTGTTTACATCTTGGCATCTAACGTCTGACAACTCTTTGTTTTCACTGTGATGCAGGTCGAGAGAACAGCTTTGAGACGTTAGATCTGAAATATGTCAACATCACAAATCCCTGGAGCCCCGGGGACTTTATCGTCCAGTCCAAACTCCATCGGACAGAGCACAAGAAAGAGCGCTCTGCTGCTTTCCGCTTTGGCAAAAAGTTCCCCCGCTATGTGCACTTCTACAACCCCAGTGAGAAGAACAAATGGGGCCATCAGAAAGGCTACCGGATTCAGTTCAACTCACATGCCCACAGCGTCCTGCCAAGGGGCTGGAGAGAAGAAAATGGCATCAGCTGGTCAAGGTGATACATTTAGCATCTTTTGGATACATTGGGATCTGCTCTAGACTTCAGTTTGTGTGCTCTAGTGCAAAGTTTGCAGACATAACATCATTTGTTTGTAATGATTGACACCACAGAGGATTATTGGGGTTAAAGATCTTTATCCTTGCGATTAGGAGTTTGTTTGAAATCAGGTCAAAGCTGGGAGTCAGTCAGATCTGCAACAAACAGTTACCACTGGACTGTTGAAAAGGGGTATTAGCAATCTGCAGTTCTCTTAATCGCACAAAAGTGGGGGCTATATCCTGTTTGGATTGGTGTAACTATTTCAGGGGCAGTAGATCTTTAATCATTAAGTAAAGAACAGAAAAAAGAACCAAGACACACAGTGTTAAATCCTAAAACCACTCGACTGGACAATGAAGAGAAGATCTGTTTGACATTGTTGTCACTCTGAATGGATTGTTTATCTTGTCGCTATCAGAATGACGGGTAATATAAAAGAGTGACCTAAAAGTGAACTGTTGGTCTGCAGGTATCCTCTGGCTGTGACTCGTCATAAAGATAGTGAAACCACCAGCAGCAGCATTTACACCCAGAACGACCCCTGGGAGCCCGTGGTGTCCTTTGAAGACTACATCCGCAACGATGAAGACATAGTCAAACAGGTACAGTCGTAGGGATTATTAATTGAACTGCTGACATTTTCTTCTGTTTACACTTTTAAAGCAGAAGTAAGCGATATTTTTGTGGTAATATAAGTCTTAAATAGTTGTATCTTCCGACAGCAATCACTTACATAGAGTGTTTGGACCGAAACACGTGTCTCTCAGTCACTCTGCTCTGCTCTGAGCCGAGGAGAAAACTTTTCTCGTATCCTACAAGTTTTATCCAATGAGGAGAGAGAACGGCATAAAGGGGCAGTCCTCTCTGTGTGTGCAGCCAAGGGACGCGTGTGAATGTGGTGACGTAGGGACGAGGGCGGGGGCTGCTAACTCCATCGGCTGACAAGATGTTATGGTGCGTTCAAGGCAGCCCGTAACTCGTT
The DNA here is from genome assembly GCF_045865225.1 of Trachurus japonicus. Taxonomy (NCBI): domain Eukaryota; kingdom Metazoa; phylum Chordata; class Actinopteri; order Carangiformes; family Carangidae; genus Trachurus; species Trachurus japonicus. Next base: position 4,643,588 of record NC_140926.1, read on the forward strand.
TTTTTTCCGACCTGTGAACTCGTACCAGTTCGATCTGGTACGAGTTCACGGGTCGGAAGTTACGAGTGGCCGTTATAGTGACTTTCACAGGTAAAACAGGTCGGAAAAACACGAGTGGGTTGCCTGGAACGCTACAAAGTCGTAAGTTGTGACTTGAAACTGTAATTTACGGTTTCAAAAGCCTGCCTGGAACGCAGCATTAGCGAAAACGACCGGATCGCTTACTTCTGCTTTAATTGAACTGTTGACATTTTCTTCTGTTTACACTTTTAAATGGATAAAAAAACTTCTGTTGTGTGCTGCTGATTCAAACATCCTTATGTAATGTTTGCTCTGGTGTTTGCAGGACCTGGTTGCCTGGGTGACAGTTGGCTTCCTTCATGTGCCTCACTCGGAGGACATCCCCAACACGGCGACGCCTGGCAACGCCGTGGGCTTCTTCCTCCGACCCTTCAACTTCTTCGACGAAGACCCTTCGCTGGCGTCCAAAAGTACTGTCATCGTCCGACCGGGTCAGGACGGTAAACCGAAGGTCCAGAGGTGGACGCCCGAGGTCGTTGGTCACTGTGTGACGGACAAGCCCTTCTTCTATAACGGCACCTATGCAGGAGTCTAGAGGTGTTTGGGGGTTTTCGACAAAGTGTCTGTGAATATAATTGTTGTTATTTTTTTAAGTGAAGTATTCAGTGAGGATCTCAGATTAATAATCTCTTAGATTAGTTTGAGTCATTTGTGTTGACATCATGAAAAACGACAAAAAACCATGTTAAAGAACAAGTCAGATTATTTTGTGATACTGTTTGAAACAATGAAACAATCATAGCTTCTTAACCTAACCCTCCTGTTGTCATCCTGGGTCAAGGAAGAAAGGAAGGAAGGAAGGATAAGGGAAAGAAGGAAGGACAAAAGGGAAAGATGGGAGGAAAGAAGGAAGGAAAGATAGAAGGAGGGATGGAACAGATTGGGTCAAAAAGGAAGGAATAAGTAAGGAAGGGAAAGGAAAGGATTGTGGAAAGAAGGAAGGGAAAGGAAAGAAAGATGGAGGAAGGGAGGGAACAGCTTTGTTCAAGGAAGGAAGAAGAAGGAAGGAAGGGAAAAAGGAAGGATGGAGGAAGGGAACAGATTGGGTTAATTTGACCCAGAAGGACAACATTTTATTTATTTAATTTTTTTTTAACTGAATTTTTAGATTGTTTTTTTTTGTCTTATCAACAATGATACAACATATTCCCATACAACTACTTACTTTTTCCTTGTACAACTGTATACAGTCTTTATACACAGGCTACTCTACTAAGGTATAAAGCAAAAAAAACAAAATATAAATTAAAAATAAATAAATAAAAACAAAATCTGCTCTGAAATATATTTGTATAGCTACATCCCCGTGTTTTTGCATCAAATTAAGAAAAAAAAAAACCTGCACGGCAAAAACTCAAAATCTTTCCAAGAATATTTGTCTTATTTCTTGTCAAAATGTCTCATTTCTATTCAAACTAATCTCTTTCCACTTACTGTAAAACAAGACTCGTCACCTAAAAATTAACTGTAACGTTTTTATATCATTTTCACTTGTTTCAAACAAATTTTCACTTGAAATAAGTAGAAAAATCTGCCAGTGAAAGGAAGTTTTTTGTGCTTCTAATAAGAAAGAAAAACTTGCTCCACTGTCAGATTTTTCTACTTATTTCAAGTGAAAATATGTTTGAAAAAAGTAAAATAAAAATAAAAATGTCTTAAAAACAAGCTATTTTTTAATGTGATGAGTCTTATTTTAGGTATAATGAGATTTGTTTTGACTAGAAATGACATTTTGACTAGAAATAAGACAAATATTCTTGGTAAGATATTTGAGTTTTTGCAGTGTGTATATAAAGCTAAACCTAATGTAAAAGTGAAGACTGTCAACCAAAGTGAACCACACATGTAACCTGGCAGGGGAGGAGGGGAAGGGGAGGAGGGGAGGAGGTGGAGGTCTGTATGGGGGCATTAGGGCTGCAGTAATCCCATGTTGGGTCTCCGTGGCTGAGGTTTAGCAGCAGCAAACATCCAGGATGCAGGATGCTCCGTATCCGCCCGCTCTCTCCCAGCATGCTCTGGGGGGGGGGTTGTTTTTGCTGGGTTTTTGCTGGGCCTTAACAAAGCAAACAGCCTGATTCCCGGATCCTTCCCTGCAAACATCCCAGGATACCTGACGGTGACGGCGCTGTTGCCATGGCAAACCTGTCTTTACATACAGTGCGTGACAGAATGTACAGAGCACATGCATGGGGCTGCTTTGCCTTTACACACATTCCTGACATAGCGAGGCCTAGATATCACCCTCAGCACAGGATTGCCAAATAAAAATAACTGTGTTGATGATATTGTACTTTTTTTTTTTATTGGATGATTGGTTTTGTATTGAACGATAATCAATAAAACGTGTTCAAACTAAAAATAACTTCTGAGGAAACAGTTGGACTGAGTTTGTGTGAAGGGTAAATAGGTGTTTTTGAGGTGGAGTCGGGTGGGAGGTGGAGGGGATTCGGCCAACAACTGTCGTCACAGTCTAAGAATCCCTTTTTTTATAGGTGTGTGCCAATGTTTTACAGTGCACATTATAAAACAGGGATAATACGAGAGCTATGCATGGCACGCATTAGTGAATGGACGACGTTAGAGGAGGGGACACACACAAAGACAATAATGTGAATTGGCTAACGAGCATTCCTATAGCTGTTCCCATGGCAACGGTGGGACTACTGGACTGGACTGAGGCTGCAGCTGCAGGACGATACACTGGACCTAATGAGACACTTTATCTCAAAACTGGTGAGAAAAACAACATCTGAGCAGTGTAAAGTTGTATTTCACTACTCATACTGCTATGATGTTAAACATTTATGTTAGCTGTGCATTGTGAAATATATGTATTTACAAGACTCAGCACTGATATATAGCCTAATATAGGTTCACATTTACATTAAGACGTTAAAATTAGTTTCTACCCATGTTTAGCAGCAGAGAAATTACAGCGCTATCCTACTACTGTTTATATATAGGCTAATCTAAACTTAGATACATATGTAAATAGAGACTCATGCTTATATAGTAGTAGAACAAATCCTGCTAAGTAGATAAATACATAAGTCCTTCAGGCAGGCAGACAATTGGACCTTTGAATTTTAGACAGTGACTTACTGCCACCTAGTGGTTGCTCTAATAACTGCATGGCCTTTTCAGATGATAGGTTAGGAATGCAATTCTTATTCAGTCCTGGTAGATTTATTTCCAGTTAGTTTATGCAAATTGTGTGAAAATAAAGATTAAACAATAGTTTATAGTAGCAGGTGGTTCCAAGCTGTGCCAAAAATGGACATTTTGGAAAGTTCGCCTGAATATTGTGTAGTAAAATCTCAATAATTTTGTCCTGCTTCAATTAATCAGAATCAACCACTGCAGAGACAATGTTCATATGTTGTACAATGATTTTATAGAGAGTTTGAGCTTCATGAGCATTATTCTAAAGGCCACTCATCAAAAATATGATTTTTTTTAGGCAAATATTAATTTTATTATTTTTTTTCTGTGTGTCACCTTCATTTACTCTTCACTAGTAACAGATATACTGAAATTTACACATCTCAGCAATTCCTCAATTTTTCCCTTTACTATGACACCAAAAGTATTCAAATGGACCTTGTGGTTGCAGAGATATACTCATTTTATTATGGATATGCAATTTTCGAGAAAAGGCCTAAAAAATAAGCTTGGTTTTTAAAAGGTTAATGCTGCACATGTATAGAAACATCCCATAAATGTTCTTTAGAATTAATTAACACATCAACAATGACACTCATATTTGAGCTTTTCTTTATTTTGACTTGAATAATTTTGATTTTTAGCACTTGAGCATCAGTCAACTCATCATGGGAAGTTTAGGACCAAGTTTTTAGAGGTTGAGGTGAGATTCCCCTTCTGTTTTAAAAGCCCATGACAAACTGTTATATGATGTAATGTATTTAACAGATTCAGTGCCAACAGGACGTAGTAGATAACTGTTATATTCCCTGGTTCTGCTTCACTGAGCTGAGGTGATAGACTTTGCTACCAAGAATAAAGGAAAATATTTATCAGTTTATTTCCCCCTCTCTATTTCCAGTTGTGACTCTGTTCTAATAATTCATCAGTTATTATCAATCGATGATTAACGCTCCTTCATTTAAGCCTTTGTGTGAAGCTCTCGTTGTGACGTAGGTTTGTGGAAACATCACATAGTACTGTATGTCTGAATGATCTACATCCAGTTTGATATCCCGTAAAATGCAGCTACAAATATCCCATCACCATTAATCAGATGAGTTTTTTCCAGTGATGATTTACAGTAAACACATTAGTACAGAGGGAGTGTATAAGTATAATTAGACCGTATGTCCGGCAGCTGAAGGAAGCTTGAGTCTTATTTCCCGGCTTCCAAGTCACACGCTATTTTTCACATTGTCATTAAAATGCAGTTTGAAAACTATGACTTCCTGTTTTGTCAGAACACAACACACAGTGTAATACACCAGTCAATTAATAACGGATCAAATGGCTGTGTAAGAGGAAAACACTCATGGTGACTAAGCCTAAGCTAAGATTTAGTTTTCTTTTTCCATGATCCAACTGTTTGAAGATTGCTCATGGATTTCCCAAACTCAAAAAAGTGCTAAATCCCTCTAAAAATAATATAAGATTACCTTTTTCTATATTTAAACTGCCTTAATCTGCCTGTCTTTTATTCATTTTGTTTATTTTTGTTCAACTTTCAAGAATCGTTAAAAATTGGCTTCTATTTTCATTCAATGTTATTTCATGATATTTGTTATTACCTTCTCTTGAAATTCATTAAATCCACAATCAAACAGTATTTTCCCACACTGTCATAATAACCCTTTACATTAATTTTAAATTTTATATTTTTGACGTTTGAAACAAATGCAGCAGACCATTTTTACTATCCTTCTCAGACAGGCTACTGAAACATTTTAGGATGAAATATACTTTGAATGTTTTCAATGTCTGGTGGTGTAGGCTACATTGCATACACATTGTGTGTTATATGTGTGGCAGACTGTGAGAGTTTTATTTACATCTGGGACAATAAAGGCATCTAATCTAATCTAATCTATCTATCTATCTATCTATCTATCTATCTATCTATCTATCTATCTATCTATCTATCTATCTATCTATCTATCTATCTATCTATCTATCTATCTATCTATCTATCATATGTCATTGTTGATGGTATTGTCGCTGTTTGTATTGTTCTTTTCCTGTCCTGTCTTGTGTTTTTAACTGGACCCAGAGTCTGTACTAATAAATTATCTATCTATCTATCTATCTATCTATCTATCTATCTATCTATCTATCTATCTAATGCAAATGTACTATTTTAGGTCTGTTCTGTTGTAGCCTAAAAATGGCACAAACACCTGGATAGTGTGATCCAAGATGGCGCCTCCTCAGTCCCATCCACGTCTTCTCCAGTCGAGCGGATTCGGCGCAGGCGCAGTAGAGACTTCCGGTGAGCGGGCGCCTGCTGGTCATCAGGGCTGTGGTTGTTGTAGCTAATTGTTGTGGAGGATATAGGCTATAATAGAAATACATCCATGTTGTGGCGCCGCGCCGCCGATCCTCTCCAGCTGCTGCTGCTCTTTTCCCGCCGGCGCCAACAGACACACTTCCGTCCACCTGGTGAAGGTACGCGCTCGTGCTTCTCTGTTTCTGTCTGCACGAGCCTTGGTTACATTCTGATAGCACTAGCACGAGCATCTCTTTTGTCTACCTGTTTATAAATGTTGTTGTTAATCTAGTTTGTTTTTTTATGTGTTAGTTTGGATGGATGACATCACTGACTGACTGACGGAAGCGTTCAGCCTGACGCGATGACGTAATCGTGATTGGAGGGAAATAAAAGCCTCATGCAGCTGGAAAACATCAGCAACAGGTGTTTGTCCTCATAGCTAAATTATCTCATGACGATTTGCATGTATAAATAATGGAGAATAAAAAAGTCAATTGATAGTATGGTGGCCCTGAGAGCAGGGCCGGCTCTACGCAGGGGCAAGAGGGGGCAGCACATTTTAATATAGGCTACTCAAAAAAAAATGTATATTACAAGTTGACCAAATTATCTGTAGTAGCACAAAAACCTACCGAAAAAGGGACACTCTCCTGTTCTAAAATGTTCTGTTCTGTTCTGTTCTTCTCAGAGTACACCAGAATGCTTCACTCACATGTTAAAATCACAAAAAATTTCTGGGGGGGATGCCCCCAAATCTCCCTACAGGGGTTTAGCTACTCACCTTTTTCACCCCCTCTGGGTTTGCAATGCATCTTCAGGTATATGCACCCCTAACCCCTCATATAGACCTTTTCAGAGAGTATAAACAAATACAGGTGTTACCAAGGATACTAATTAAGGCTCCATTCCATTTAGTGTAGCAGAGCGTTTTCTAATGAGCCACACCTGTCTTTGTTTATACTATAAGGTCTATAATGTGGCTCTTTGCATTACGACAGTAAAAAATTTGGGCTCTAAGACCCTGGTTGGCCACCCCGGTCCCTAGTTGGACAGGTCTGAAGGTAGAGGCCTGACAAAGTGCGATCCACTTCTCCAGGTTGGGGTTGGACACATAGTCAACAACCCAATTCAATGAAGAAAACACTGTTACTATAAGCACGGAGAAAAAAAAAGTGCTGGAGCATGATGTGTTCACATGGTGCCCCCTTCACATTTCTGACTGCCCCCTCATATATGCTGCCTAGAACCGGCCCTGCCTGAGAGGTCAAACATCATTAGGTTCAAGTCCAATCTGTGTGTGATCTGTACCTGTAGTGTAAATTGATTGGATTTAATTGAAAATGTTCATTTTAAACATATAATGAACAATATTTGTCATGCAGAAAATTATAATAGGCTAATAACGCACAATGAAAGGCTTAAAGCACATTGTTTTACATATCTGAAAAGGAGTTGGAAGAAGAAAACATTTAATTGTTAATAATTGAATTGGTTGTTAACACCATTGTACCTAAAGTTAATTATAAACGACTTAACATTAATTATTTACAGAGAAACAGAAGGTAAACAAAATGAGAGACAATGAATATTGAATAACCAAATAAATAAATAAACAGTAGTAACCCCACTGACTGTTTCTCTCAATAAGGAAAACAAGGAGGAAGTGTTGCATTGTATTAACAGATGATATTGTTGTGTAATATTTTGTTGAATCTTCCACTTTGACACTGGTTTTCTCTCTGATTTCATGTTTTTCTGCAGGTCAAACCGGATCGTTGTGGTTCAGTCAGTGTGGCTGCTGCCAGAGGAGATGGTCACTCTGCAGAGAAACTACCAAGGTGAACGAAGCGGCAGCAGCTTCAGCCAGGTAGACACTCACCTGCTGCAACACACCTGTGGTCAGTGTGGGGAACAGTTCACCAGCCAGAGCGCACACAGGAAACACCTGAGCGGTCACAGCGGACCACACCAGTCTGGAAAGAGCAGCAGCGCCAGTCATCCAGATGTTCACCACGCTGGGGAGAAACCGTACCGCTGTGACCGCTGTGAGAAACATTTCAGCTTCTTGTGCCACTTTAAGACCCACCAGCAGCGCGTGCACACAGGTGAGAAGAAGCCGTACAGGTGCGACCGGTGTGGGAACCGTTTCAGCTTGTTGAGAAATTACAAAACTCACCTGTGCGTCCACGCCGTAGAGAAACCGTCCTACCTGTGTGTTCACTGTGGGAAAGGCTTCAGCCACCTGAGCAGCCACAGGAGGCACCTGCGCGTGCACACGGGGGAGAAGCCGCACCGGTGCGAGCAGTGCGGGAAGACGTACCGTTTCCCGGGCGACTACAGAAGACACCTGCGCGTGCACAGCGGAGAAAAGCCGTACCAGTGCGAGCAGTGCGGGAAGAGCTTCCACTTCCCGAGCGACTACAAGAGACACCTGCACGTGCACAGCGGAGAGAAGCCGTACCGGTGCGAGCAGTGCGGGAAGACGTACCGTTTCCCCGGCGACTACACGAGACACCTGCGCGTGCACACCGGAGAAAAGCCGTACCAGTGCGAGCAGTGTGGGAAAGACTTCCGTTTCCAGGGCGACTACAAGAGACACCTGCGCATGCACGGCCAGTGCACTGCAAAAACTCAAAATCTTACCAAGAGTATTCGTCATATTTCTAGTCAAAATTTAATTTCTAGTCAAAAGAAATCTCATTATAGTACTTAAAATAAGACTCAAAACATTAAAAAAGTGCCTTGTTTTTAGACACTTTTTACTCCTTTCAAGCATATTTTCACTTGAAATAATCTGACAGTGGGGCAAGTTTTTCTTTCTTATTACAAGCACAAAAAACTTCCTTTCACTGGCAGATTTTTCTACTTATTTCAAGTGAAAATTTGTTTGAAACAAGTGAAAATGATCTAAAAACAAGTTGATTTGTAGGTGATGAGTCTTATTTTAAAGAGGGAAGTGATTGATTTTGACTAGAAATTAGACATTTTGACAAGAAGTAAGACAAATATTCTTGGAAAGATTTTGAGTTTTTGCAGTGTGCGACCAGTGTGAGAAGAGCTTCACCTGCTCCAGTCACCAGCACGTGCACACGGGGGAGAAGCCGCACCGGTGCGAGCAGTGCGGGAAGACGTACCGTTTCCCGGGCGACTACAGAAGACACCTGCGCGTGCACAGCGGAGAAAAGCCGTACCAATGCGAGCAGTGCGGGAAGAGCTTCCACTTCCCGAGCGACTACAAGAGACACCTGCGCGTGCACAGTGGAGAACGTGCACAGTGGAGAAAAGCCGTACCATTGCGAGCAGTGTGGGAAAGACTTCCGTTTCCAGGGCGACTACAAGAGACACCTGCGCGTGCACGGCCAGTGCACTGCAAAAACTCAAAATCTTACCAAGAGTATTCGTCATATTTCTAGTCAAAATTTAATTTCTAGTCAAAAAAATCTCATTATAGTACTTAAAATAAGACTCAAAACATTAAAAAGTGCCTTGTTTTTAGACACTTTTTACTCCTTTCAAGCATATTTTCACTTGAAATAATCTGATAGTGGGGCAAGTTTTTCTTTCTTATTGCAAGCACAAAAAACTTGCTTTCACTGGCCAGAGCCGGCCCAAGGCATAAGTGGACTAAGCAAAAAGGCAAGTAACTTTTTTAAATTGTAGTGCGTAACGATCCTTAGAGAGACACTGCGTAATTACAAAAAACGTATTAAATTATTGTTGCATTTCAAATTGTTGTTGCACTTTTCTGTTGCAGTAGCCTATATTTAAAACGAAAAATGTAAAAAAGAAGATGATGTGTTCACAGTAAATGCAGTGTCTGTTGGTTTATTTTGTTACTTTTAGTCGACCTAATAGGTGACATTCAGTATCCCAGTACTACATCAATTTGAAGATGAAATGTAAATCAACCCCGGGCTGCTACTTTTAGCTGAATTTGGTGCCTTCAGAATAGAAACCATAGATAAAATAGGTAAAAAAAACCTGCTAGGATATGATGATTCGTAATGACAGAGTAAAAAATGAAATTATTGGCAGTAATAGAGGGGGCACCAAAATAAAAATTTAGCTTAGGGCCCCATGGAGGCTTGGGCCGGCCCTGTCACTGGCAGATCTTTCTACTTATTTCAAGTGAAAATGTGTTTGAAACAAGTGAAAATGGTCTAAAAACAAGTTAATTTGTAGGTGATGAGTCTTATTTTAAAGGGGGAAGAGATTGATTTTGACTAGAAATTAGACATTTTGACAAGAAGTAAGACAAATATTCTTGGAAAGATGTTGAGTTTTTGCAGTGTGCGACCAGTGTGAGAAGAGCTTCACCTGCTCCAGCCACCACAGGAGGCGCCGGGGAGAGGCCGTATCGCTGTCACCAGTGCGGGAAACAGTTCGTCGAGTCCGCCAACCACGTCAGACACCTGTGGACGCACTCTGGTGAGAAACCGTACGGGTGCGAGCGGTGTGGGAAGAAGAGATACACCAACCTGAACGGGTACAACGCTCACCAGTGTAAATGACTGTTCGCCTGGTCCAAGTCCCTGAAGGTTCACCGCTGTGTTGATGTTTCTGAAGAGCGTGTGGACTGATGGGAGGCAGGTGAAGGCTTCATGATATGATATTGATAACTTATATTATAGCTTTGTCTGTTATTCCTCTTCTTTTTTAAAATTGACTTTAAAAATTGACAAATGCACATGGCTGAGAGGAAGGTTAGCAAAACAGAGGAGAAGAGACCAGACTTGCGTAGTTCCCCTTTAAATTTACTTTAAAAAGGAACTATGCAGGATTTTTACCTTATTCTGCTCCATTTTTACCTTAATTAACCAGCTCCAGAGTCCTAGGTCTGGTTAAATGTAACGTGCAACTGTAACCCGTAATCTGTTGTTTATGACAGATAAGACTACACATGGTAGATGATAAATAACGTTATCTACTGCTCTACTGCTCTATTTCAAATGCTCATGGCTGAGAGGAGGGTTAGCAACACAGAGGAGAAGAGACCGGACTTACATAGTTCCTCTTTAAACCATGTGACAACAGCAGCACATTTGGACTCCATCGTTAATGAGTGATCTGTCTTTCCAGCTTTTTTTTTTTTTACATTGCAATCACAAAAATGAACAAATGCAGAAAACGGGGTGATAAAAAAAACAAAAGAATTAAATAAACACATATGAATAAAAGAGGCAAGTGTCAGCAAATATTTACAGTATATTCTCAATTCACTCCAGATGTCCTCAAATTTGGATTGCTGAGTCTTATGGAGAAACTGATTTATTCCATTATGAATATTTCAGAAGAAACATCACACCAGTGTTTTATAGAATAAAATTAAATCATTACTGGTGTGACCACCCTTCAATCATATAATCTGAGAGTATTCTTACTTTACAGCACTTTTTCACTGCTGCCCAATATTGCACAGTACTATTGTGTATGTTTCATTATAATTTATGTTGTCATTGTAATTTTCTACAACAAAATTTCACCTGTGCGTTTCATAAAAGCGGTGACTCACATGTTTAAGATCAAACAAAAACTAGATGAAACAACAAATAAAAAAACTACTTGTACATTTTTCGTCGTTCGGTGTCAGTGATTGACAGGTGCGTGTGTGTGTGTGTGTGTGTTGGGGTCATGGAGGTTACCGCTCCTCAGCCTGGTACTCTGTGTATTTAAAGTACCACAGTGTCTCCTCCCTGATGGTGCAGGGAACAAACAGAGAGTTTTATCTGTGCTGATGGATCTCTCAATCCTCTGAGCCGCTTTGACCAGCTGGGTCGGGTCGAGTCGGGTCGAGTCGGGTCCCTCCTGGTTTCCACTGTGCTGCAGCATCAGCACATGATGCTCTCTGCAAACTGCTGCAGGAAGAAGAGCCTCAGCTGGGCTCTTTTCAGTGTCATATAATATGGATCCCCAGGAATTAGACAGCCCACCTTTCCCACCTCATCCCCACTGATGAACACTCAAGTTTAGTTTTCCTATGAGTCCTTTTATCTAAGAGATCCAGCGCATTATATACTATGTGACGACCTTGGTTTGTCTTCTCATCTCTCAGAGTTTTACACTGCAAAAACTCAAAATCTTACCAAGAATATTTGTCTTATTTCTAGTCATAATGTAATTTCTAGTCAAAACAAATCTCATTATACTTAAAATAAGACTCATCACATTAAAAAGTGCCTTGTTTTTAGACACTTTTGACGTCTTTCAAGGATATTTTCACTTGAAATAAGTAGAAAAATCTGATAGTGGAGCATGTTTTTCTTTCTTATGACGAGCACAAAAAACTTGCTTTCTCTGGCAGATTTTTCTACTTATTTCAAGTGAAAATTTGTTTGAAACAAGTCAAAATGATCTAAAAACAAGTTGATTTGTAGGTGATGATTCTTATTTTAAGTGGAAAGAGATTAGTTTTGACTAGAAATTGGACATTTTGACAAGAAATAAGGCAAATATTCTTGGAAAGATTTTTAGTTTTTATAAGATTGATCAGAGCTACAACGTCACTTCTGCTGGACGCGTCTATAAACAGCTGTGTGACCACATTCACTAATCAAGCAGGGGTGGAGACGGAGATAAAACGAACACATTACATAACGATACTCCCCCCCCCCCCTCCTCGGGCCAGTAAAGTGCGTATGTATTCGTGTGTGCATGTGCGGCGGTGGATGTGTGCACGCACAGACGGTAGCACGTGTCCCCGCTGGTATTCCAACCATCCCATTCCTCTTTGTCTACTTCCCAAAAAAAACTCTCCCCCACCCCGGCAGCCAGCAGCTGAGACTAAACTTCACACGGGAAGACAGCAGCCGCCGGGATTACAGGACCAGCACGAGAGGGAAATGTGATTCAGCCTAATAGATCTCCAGGGAGGATATTATAGCTGATCACATTTCACTGGAACACCAGGATAACCTGTTCCCCACTCACTCACTACTGCTGTTAGTTACTGTGGCATCTGAAATATCCGTGGTTGTTCCCTCCGAGACCTCACGCTGTGTTAGATTTGAGTCTGTATTTCCATGATGATGCTCGTATAGGAAAAGCTCCTCAGTCACTCACGGCTGTGGCTGTGGCTGTGAATATGCCAGTGAGTCATCATCAGTCATCTGACAAAGCAAAGCAGCCGTAACATGTATCTGGTCAGTTCAGTTCGGGAGGGGGGGGCGGGGCAGGGGGGTGAGGACGAGAGGGCAACGGGAGGACATGGAAACACAGGTGTTTGGGTAATTCCAAACCCAGCACCATCCAGGCTTTCCTACTGTTGTGAACATGTGAATCAAACTTATTTAGAGGTTGGACCAAGGTGATGAAGTCCATCACTTGTCTCTGTATCAAAAAATATATATATTTATGTGCATTTGTAAGAGCTGACATGTTTAAGCACTAACTAATAGAGGCAAATGCAGAGACTGCTTGCCGAAAAACTGCCCCCGACGGGAACACACATCAGTGGTTTTTGCATGAATTTGCCTCTAAAACAACTCTGTCTGGTAACGTTGTGTTATTATCTCATAGCGTGGTGAATGTGCAGCTCACAACTTGTCCACCAGAGCGTTGTGGAGTTGTTGGATTGTGTATTTGATGAGTTTGATGGAGGGAAACCAAGAAATCCCATGCATGAGCCTCCGTAGCGTAGCTCTGAGCAGCTCACGGCTCTGCTCCGCCATTCTTAAAACAGCTTGCACTGACAATTAAAGGTAACGAACCTACTGCTATGACTATTAGGGATTATGGCAATGGGCCAATTTGACAAAATTGAGAACCATCCCTTTAACATGAAAAGCAAAAACATACAGTAGAAGAACAATGGTAAAAAAGCCAAACAACAGTGACACATAAGAACCCTTGATTTCTCACCGGCTTCGTTGAAAAACAAATGCACATGGAGGAGAGGATGGTTAGAGACACAGAGGAGGAGACACCAGCAGCTTTAAAGGAGATGGACAAAGTGAGAAAGGGAAATAAAAACAGTAGAAACAGATTGAGAAAATAAAAACAAGATGAAAGCAAATGAAACCTAAATGCTCACAAGCTGCATCCCCAATAGAAACAAACTGGAGTGAGTTCAAACAGGAAGCATTCAAATTTCATTGTATTTGTTTCACACATCCACATCCACATCCACAGCAGCAGCAGCAACTAAGCTAAAGTTTAGTCTGAGCTGAAGTTTAAATTATTCCCATTTTGTCCACATCTGCACAACCACAGTGGAAAACAATGATAGATACAGAGACAGACAGAGGTCAATGTGAGGATGAAAAGTGTTTTAAATGTGAAAACATGTTGGTTCGTAACAGCGCCCCCCTTTGGTTAACATCAGTTTGGTCAATCTCAATCTCACACTCCTCTCTAGACCAAATAATGACTTTTGTCAGCAGAAATAGAATAATGTGTGTAAATACAGGCACCACACAGTAGAATAATGATAAGTCCACTGCTGATTTAAGGTTTTAAATATATAGGGATGAATCCAGAGAAGTGAATTCATGGCTGATGTTGCTGTCGTTGTGTCTGCATCATGTTTCATATTTCCAGCTGCCTGTCACTCATCCAGCTGTGAGTCACTGCAGTCTGTTTGACACCAGTCCAGATGTAAAGTGTACTGTAGCTGCTCTTATTCTGTGTGTGTTTGTCTCTTTCACACACACACACACACACACACACACACACACACACACACACACACACACACACACACATCTGTGTCCCTGATGAATAGTGCAGCCTGTGGGATCTCGTTACACACTCTGTACCATCTGCACGCCGACAAAAACAAGTCCCGTCCTCCTGGTCCCCCTGTTAAAACCCTCGGTCCTAATCACTGACGTCCCCCTGAGGAGACCACACCTGTTGTTTGTGAGCACATTTCAGATTTTAATTCTTTATTCATATGCAGTTTTTAAAGATAATATCACAAAATAAACAATCGTCTCACTTGAGAAGCTGAAAACTGACAAGAATTTATTTCATTTTTCATATATTTTGTTTTTTTTGTCACAATTTTTTCTCCAAACTTGACTTAAACAAATAATCAGGCACCCACAAACTTATCAATTATCTCTCAGTCGACTAATCAAATAATCATCTATATTGATTTCTGACAAAGTCTTTACTTCATTCTCACTTACTCGGTGTGTACAGGAGCTTTATAGCCACATCTCATGGTCTTCATCAGTGCTCAGTTGTCAGTAAGAGTGATGGAACAAGTAATTGGAAAAAATATATATATTTTACCTCTTCTCATGAAATGATTGTGACGATGTGGTTTATTATTGATAGATAAATTGTTTATCTTCTCAAAACTGGTAACTGGGACTCAGTGTGTGCTCATTGCACCTGACCAAAGGTGATTACTTAAGCAATATATCACGACAGGCCGTGGTATATGCTCATTATACCACGGCTAAGGGGCGTTGTTCGGCCCGACGCGAAGCGTTAGAGTGGTATAATGAGCATATACCACGGACTGGAGTGATATATTGCTTTTATAAAACGGTTACCAATAAAGGCAATATGAAAGAGGGATACGCAATCAATTTCATGTAGTTTTATTCAACCAGAAATATATTATCCAATAAAATAGCCTCACTGTGGAAAAAATAGTCCCACCTCTCCAGACGTTAGCTCCTAGTTAGCTCTGCATCTCGTCTTTTCCTCTGCTTTTTTTCAGATGAAAGTCACTGCTCAATCCCCTCTACCATTGTTAACCCTCCCCGGAGGTGAAAGTTAACCTTAAACATGTGGATTCAACTACTTTAGTCCGTTTTTTAACATCGTAAAAACATCAGCTGTCTTGGGCTACGGACTGCAACAGTCCGTTGTCATGGATACATGACAACAACTTCCATTCATACCAGTCATACGTGCCTGACGCGGAGTGATAGCTTACGCTGTGATAAGGCTTTAGAATAGTAGCCGTGGTATATGCTCATTATACCACGGTTAACAACCAATCAGATTGCGGGATTTCACCTTTCCGTTTTATAATGATGTATATACCGGTAATAGAGGTGTGCCAAAAAATCGATTCACATAAGAATCACAATTCTCATTTAATACGATTCAGAATCGATATAAAATGTCGCAAAATTGATTTTAAAAAATAAAAAAATGCAACAAATCTACTGCTGTCGGCCTCAATTTCCTTAGAATTGAAAAGGCAGCATGTTTAACTGCACTATTTTTTTTAAATAAAGAGGCACTTTTAGTTTTGTTACGTTTATGCAACAGTTTCAACAATTCCATAGCATGGATAAATGTTTAAAACTCAATAAATGTGAAAAAGACACTTTAGTCATTCTGTCTTGCAAAGCAGATTCGAGTAGATCATGAGGATCCTTTGGCACACCGATAGACTGAAGCAGAAATCATTAGGAATCAAATCGTTTTGAATCAAAAATAGATTTTGAATCGAATCATAGCCCCAAAAATCAGAATCAAATCGAATCGTGAGATGGTAAAAGATAACCACCCCAATATGAGTGTTACTCTTTGTGACTGAGTGCATTTACTAGTTCATTGTCTCAGGTGATTATCACATGTGAGTTTTTACCTAATTAGAAAATAAATAGTTGATTTTTTTGAGAGACCAGATGATGTATAGACATTTCAACCCAGACATTTGTATCAACAGTGTTAAACCTCAGTAGAAAGTGTCGTGTTTGGCTGTGGGCTGATGGAGGTGAGTCAGCTGGGCCTCTGTTCGCTCTTACATCACCACCTTCCCCTGTGAGGCCTGAGGTCTGATGTCTGCTCAGATGTGCAGCCGCCGCCCCGACCCACCTCTGTCTGCGGTGACAGGGATGAAACAATGACACAGCAGCAGCAGCAGTGGGGGGGTGAGGACCCATTTCACAATAAAAGCTTCCTTTATAGTGCTGCTGACCCACATACACCCCTGGGCACGCATCGTTGGCTCCAGTAATGTCACCAACGCAGCTGAAGTCTTTAGGGAAAGTGTGTGTGTGTGTGTGGGGGCTTTATACAATAAGATACTGTGATTGGCTCCATGGGGAAAACTGTATCAAGGAGGGGGGGGGTAGGAAAAACACAGGGTATGGATGTGGGGTGAAGTAAACATGACCTGGTTGTATTGAAAAAACAAACAAAAAAAACCCTAAACTTAAAGGGATAGTTCACCCCAAATTCAAATTCCACTCATTATCTACTCACCCTCATGTCGACTAAGGGCTGGGAGAAGTTTCAGAGTCCTCCGTGCCTTGCACATAAGACAAGCTCCCTCACTGTCCATTTTAAAAACTCGTCTTAAAACCCATTTTTATTCCTTGGCTTTCAATCCAGCATGAGACTCCGTGTGTGTTATTGTTTTTACTGTTTATATTGTTTTTATTTCTTATGTTTTTACTGTTTTTATATTGTTTTTATGTCTTATGTTCTATTTTCACTGATGTACAGCACTTTGTTCCAGCTGAGGCTGCTCTTAAAGCGCTTTATAAATAAAGTTGAGTTGAGTTGAGTTGAGTTGAGTTGCGCGATTTGCATTAACACCGGTGCAAATCTCGCGAGATTTGGACGGCCCAGGGAGAGCAGTGCTGCTTGGGAGCTTCCGCTACAAACAAGCTTAAAATATAGACTTATTTAATTTTTTTCGGAACAATTTCTCATGTTGAGGCTTCAATACAAGAGGGACATTACAGACGAGCACTATGGAGGTTATTTGGATGTTTTTTGGTGTGTCTTTTTGGACGAAGAAAAGTGAACCCCGTTCTCAACCGTCATATGGACATGCAGTGCTGCACGGAGCCCCGCTGTAACTCAGAGAAGCCACGGAGGACTCTGAAACTTCTCCCAGCCCTTAGTCCACATGAGGGGGAGGAGATAATGAGTGAGAAATTTGAATTTTGGGTGAACTATCACTTTAACTTTTAACCATCACAGATCAGCAACCTCCACCTCCCAGAGGACGGTATCCATGGCGACAGTGGGAGTGGGAGTGGGAGTGGGAGGGGCCTGACAGGAGGAGGCTGCTCATCCATATTTTTTAATGGGTCAAGGCTAATCATGCTTATTACAGTCGGCTGCTGCATGAATCCGCCTGTTTCTTTTGTTTGTCACCATGAATATTATGCAATATTCCTGTTCTTGTCATATCTGATGTGATTATGTAAATGTAATGTAGTCAAAATGTTATTTGACTTTGAAGGAAGAGGAAGCTGGGTGCTTTTTGCAATACTGATGATGACTGTGCATAATTACTTATTCATGTGAACTTTTGATTTCGATTTTTCCATTGAATTATTTTACAAAATAACCTACAACGTCGTTATTCTTTCCATTATTCACTTTCCTTCTATGTCAGAGACTCATATACTTTGATTACACGAGCTTATTCTTTCATTTACAGTAGAATAATCGGTGCTTTTCAGGAGCATTACGGCACATTGATGTCAGCTGCAGTGACACAACAAACACGTCATGTATTTATTTTCACTGAACAACTCAAAGCCCATTTTCCATTTTGCTAAATGCAGGAAAATGAAGGCTGACATTTGTCGCCCCTGAACACTTGCAGCTGTGGTTGTTGCTGTGAAAGGCCACATCTGTTCATCTGCTCTCCCCCAGCTTAAAAAAAAAAAAGAAAAAAAGAAAAAGTAATCTACATTTCATTTCGTCCAAGCATCTGAGTCATTTTAAACGTGTGATGAGTTCAGCTGCGGATGAGTAAAACAACATGGACATGAAGGATTACAAGTCAATTTGTCAGCCCTGTATTTTAGTCTCACACCCTTGTTTGGGGGCAGCGTCCATCCGTCCACCCGTAGACGCTTTTTGATCCGCAAGGAAAAACACATAAGCTTTCATATATATGTAACAGCACTGTTAATCTGAGCTCACTGTCTGTTGCTGTCAACCTGTCTGTGTGCATCTGTGTGAGTGAGTGTGGAGAGTCAGAGGAGTCTGTGATCGACACATTCACCTGGATAGATCAGTGAGTTAATGGCATTGGCTTTGGATGGGGAGGCTGTGAAGGTTTGAATCCCAGTCACAGCAAATCTTTGCCAGAAGAGCTCGCTTTGCTTTCTCATAATGAATAGCTGTGATTATAAATTTGCTGTAGGTAATCGGTTGCACATCTCACTTATACAACTGACATTATGAGTAAGTATAATCAGGAGGTGTATTGTAAGGTGAATGAATACGTCTTTAAGCCTGTGAATATTCTCATTTGTCCAGGTCATATTATCTCAAGGAAATTTAAATCGAACGCAACTTGGACTTGGTTATTTGTCTAGGAAGACATTTCACCTCTCATCCACACTGCAAAAAAATTTCTAGTCAAAACAAATTTCATTATACTTAAAATAAGACTCATCACATTAAAAGTAGCTTGTTTTTAGACACTTTTTTACTTCTTTCAAACAGATTTTCACTTGAAATAAGTAGAAAAATCTGCCAGTGAAAGCAAGTTTTTCTTTCTTATTACAAGCACAAAAAACTTGCTTTCACTGGCAGATTTTTCTACTTATTTCAAGTGAAAATTAGCTTGAAACAAGTGAAAATGATCTAAAAACAAGTTAATTTTTAGGTGATGAGTCTTATTTTAAGTGAAAAGAGATTAGTTTTGACTAGAAATGAGACATTTTGACAAGAAATAAGACAAATATTCTTGGAAATATGTAGAGTTTTTGCAGTGCAAGAGGCTTCATCAGTTCATGTTCGCATCTGACCAGGCTGAGACTGGTCCAATGCGAACATGAACTGATAACCAAATCCAGTTGCGTTCAATTTAAATTTCCTTGAGATAATACATCTTTACATTTTGAACACGTAAAAAACATGTAAACATGAGCAAGTAACTTCACTTTTGCAGACTTTTGTTCTCATGTCTGAAAAGGAGTGGGCTGAAGTTAGTCCCACCCCTTCTCCATAACTCAGCCAGAATTAATTAATCTTCTCGCTTCCTTTAAATGCTCTGCCAAACTAATACAATAGATAATAGATAAGATAATGGTGGGGTGGACCTGATGGTTCACAAGATCTGTAGAGGAAGAGCTTGTTTTCTTATAACAAATACGTATAAGTAGCCTATGTAATCTTTTTCAAGCCACCATCTACAGTACACCACTCCGATTTTAAAAAACGTGATGATGACAAACAAAACCCGAAACAGGAAAGTCAGCAAAGACTCTGTGAGTTGGATCTTTAGGAGTAATCAGGGTTGCGAAAGGTTTACGACACTTCCTGTTTCTGCCAGAGAAAGAGACAGAGAGAAGTTTGTCATGAAGCTGAATCAGTATCACAGCTGAGCTTTATTAGCACAGTCTAGGAATCCTTTCAGTGTAAATTCAACAGCATTAGATTATTAGATATACGCTTATTTAGCAGTATTTTAGAACAGTTTGGCCTTTTTACTCCTTCATAAACAATTTGAGTTACGCCAAAAAGGTTCACAGCCTTCATATCCATGGGAGGAAGGTTACAATCCTCAGCAGGTCTACTCTGCAGTGCGACCTATTGACCTGAGATTCAGAGATGATTTTCCATGCTCTGTAAAACTATTTTGTTAAGGTGCATTCCAGTTGTTCAGTGTGGGCAACCTGTTGCTTTTTTACAGGGCGGCTGCTTATTTAATCTCTGTGAACGGGTTATACATGCAACCCTCTCACTGTGTCTGTCAGAGTGATGTGTGTGTGAATGGATTCTCCCTGAGTTTCGCAAAACAGACAAGACAGACAGACGGGGCTTTCTTTTCTTTGTCCCAAGGAACAATTAATTGAATTGGGTTGGTGAGCTTTTTTATCTTGGGATTTCCAGCACCAGATGATCAAAAGTGACAGAAATGGAAAACAAAAAACAAACAAACTGAAATGCTCAAATGCAAATTTTGAGCTGCTTTGTATTTTCCAAGTACATTGAGAGTTTATTCTTTTGTTAGCAGTTAGCAGGGAGATTTGAGACCTGTCTTTGTGACACTACGTTTCTCATAAACTGTCTGGAAAAAATAAGAGATCATTCCATCCTGAGATATTTTTACGAACCATTTATTCTGAGCTGTAACATACCAAGGTTATTATGGCAAGATGTTGGTAAATGACTAAACCATCGCTGCTTTTTTAAATTAGCGCTATTTATTGAGTGTCTGTGGCAGGCTATTGATAGTGGAGGATGTGGAGAGTGAGTGTTAATTACCCCATCATTTTGAGACAATTAAAGAGGCTTGTAATGAGTTTAGTGTGACATGCCAGAACATGTGCTCCACCAGGCCCCATCTCACATGCTGTATTATGTTTGGTATTCTGTTGAGCTCAGCTGTTTTACCACTTGGCCTGGATAATGAATAGATAAGCCTATTTATCCACAAATCATTGGATTTTGTGTAGTTTTGAATATGAAATTAAAATTAAACAACAGAAAAAATGTTTTATGTATTAATAGCTACAATTATGGTAGGCTATATGTAAAATATATGAACTTTTATAATGTTCTAATAAATAACAGAGGATCCTGTTACCCATTACATTTTTGTCCACCTCTCATACTTTCCAAACTCCCCACGGTCAAATGAAAGGTCACTGGGGCCTGATTTTTTGCAAAGAGGTTTATCTTTGGGTAAACTCTGGATGTCCCGAATTTCATAATGAAAGTCCATTTTTTGGACCCGTAATGCATTTTAACCACGTCCATGACCCTCCAAGTGGACAAAAATGTCCACCTCTGCCTGCGTTTTTTAATGTATTTTAAAGTAAAAAAAATTTTAACTAACAGATATCACCATGAAACTTCCCAAGTTTATTTCTCACATTAAGACAAATATTTTTTGTCTTACAAGTTTTGTCAAAATGTATGTTTAAATATGTAAATGAGGCAATATCTAATGAAATATGTGCTAATTTCCAGAACAGAAATCTGAACAATGGATAAAGCCCCTTTCAAAATTCTTGTTTTATTTTGTTGTCATATTATAGTCAGAGGTTTTCACTGAGGGGATTTTGGATATCTCTTTTTACTGTCACCACCAGCCATAAACCCATAGAGCCCCATAGAAATGTTGTGTTTTTGCAGCAAAAACAACTGGCCAGGAAGGGGTTAAAAATTTTGAAACCCATGTCAAAAGTGATTTTCATGTTTAGCCCAATATGTATCACAAATAATTTGGGAGTAACTGATATCTAAATTTTGTCCAGGGGTCATGGATGTGATGTGGTAGCCTACAAATTGAAGGAGCATCCGAGCCCAGGGTCTAAATTTCAGAACTCCCTCATTCTACAATTAACAAAATTCAACCACTCTGATTGGCTACCTGGGGGTGATTGACAGCGCTCCGTGGCCCCCCTCGACCAATGAGGGGAGGGCGAGGGGGCGGGCACATCTGTACTGTAATCAATCCTCTGATAACCGCGTGAGCCTGTGTCTGTGTATGTGTGTGTGTATTATGTGTGTGTGCTCTCTCCACAGAGTAGTAGGGTAAAGCCGGTCGGTGTGTCTTCTCTTTCTCTCCTCTGCACTCCACTCAAGAGGAAGGAAAGAAGGAAGGGAGGAAGGAAGAAAGGAGGGAAGGACATGGGGGAAAGATTTGTGGTGGTGCCGGTAGACGGAGGAGGAGGAGGGGGTGTCAGCGGCGGCGGGGAGAGGGAGCACACGGTCGCGGTGGTCGCTGACCCGGCGCCGGACAGCACCACCACCGGCAGCGGCACCGGCAGCGGCAGCAGCAGCGGCGGCACAGCGGAGGAACAGGAGCAGGAGCCCGGGGAGGACTCTGTGTTTGAGCAGCAGCAGCAGCAGCAGCAACAGGACCAGGACCCCAACGATGTGGTGCCTATCCTGGAGTACAACCGGGAGCCCAACAAGTACGGTAAGACAGCTGCCTGCCAAGCCCCGTTAGTTAGAAACAAACTCCGTGTCCCACTTCTTAGCTCATCAATCCAGCCGAGGAGGATTATAACCGTCGCATTTTTACTTCAGCTGCTCTGCTGTGTGCTGCTCCTACTGCTGCTGCAATTATGTAATAATAAAACACCGACCGACGCTTCATAATATAATATATGTCGAAAAAAAGTTGAAAAACATTTGCTTTTTTGCTTAAATTTGAGTAAAATGAAAAGTAACTGCCGTTTGTCTGCAGTTGTCAACTGAAAACGCTCGCTCTCTGCTAGCTTATATTCGTTAAAATTCAAAATTCAAATTAGCGTCGACGTTATAAATTTGAAATTAGAAATTTTATAACTGAAAATGATTAGCACGTAAATATTAAACAGACAGGCTGTGTTAAACTTACTGTACTGAACCTGGGATAATATGGATGTCACTCTGGTAGAGTGTGTCTTATGTAGCCTATGTAATCAATGTAAAGTTGTGTTACCTGCTATTTTAAGTTTATTTATAATCTTTTGAGTAGCTTATGCTACAGGAAAAATGTATGGATCTACAGAAATTATATGCAAATGCAAATATTTGCATTGATTGAACCTGAAAAAATACAAAAACAACTCCCTGTACTGTACATTCACCCTCATCTAATAGGTAGTCCCTTGTCTGTTTTATATTAGGACTAGAATAGTAGATGTAGCTAGTGTTTGCTAATTTAAATACTACTTAGAGACAATTAGTGGGAACAAAAGACAACTTTACATTAATGATAGGCTTCTTCCATGGCATCACCCTGTACTGTATCATACTGCCTATGTCTGTTGCTCTGAGCCATAATAATTTGGCTGCTGCAGTCTTTATTCTCAAGCCTGTTGCTCAGCCCAGTTGCTCACAAACAAGGTGCTTCTATAGCAACAGGTTGAAGGCTAGAAAGGCGCTGGGATAATTGCTTGGCACACTGGCCAAACAAGCCCTGCAAAAATTACTGTGTGCTGCTGCTGCTGCTGATTGCTTGCACTGTGTGCTGTGTATTGATTGGTAATCGTTAAGAGCACAAGCTGTTTTCTCAAAACAGTGTTGAGCTGCAAAAATGGTGGTGTCTCATGCCTGAATATAGTGTGTTTTTCATGGACCTGGCTCTTGCATAGAAAGTTAATCAGATGCTGCTTTTGCTTTCCGCTTGCTTTTACTGTAAAATAAAAAAAAGAGACCCCGAGCCCTCGTGAAAAAAACGGATAAAAAGGATAAAAGATCACATTGGCCTTTATTGTCGTGCTTGTGATTAATCGTGGTGACAGAGCAGAGTGTTGCTATTGACATAGTAGTGACAGTCTGTTGTGTTAGGTCCAAACGAAAAATTTCCCACTGGCTCAGGGTCAATACAAGATACTGGGTTGGTGCATAACAAGTCTGCCTCTGGTCCTGCAAAAATCTGCTGATGGAGGTTTGACAAAATATGAACATGTATTAGTTTGTGTAGATTTGAAACTGTTAGATACTGTAAAGATCATAATTTAAATGCTTCTGTTTACTTTGGCGTACAGTGTAAGATAGGTGCCTGGAGAAGTATTGTTTTATATAAGTAACCTTGTATTTTGGATGGGATAAAGGGTGTGTTTGACTGGAAGCTTGGTCCAGTCTGAGCTGCTGCAAAAGCCATGGAAATGTCTTCCACATGATTTCCTCCTCTATGACACAAGGACAGGTTGAAACCTGTGCCTATTCAGTTTGAATGCTTAGATTGAATTTCTTTTCTAAAATCAGATTAAGTTAAAAAAGTAGAGGGTTAGTAGTCGTGCACACTGTTTAGTGGTGGTGTATTTATGTTTGTCCTTTGTCGCACATTTAAAAGACAAGACTGCTAGACAATATTGTGTGTGTGGTTGTGTGTGAGCTTTCATCAGCAAACATTTTAATCTCCTGAGTATTTGTTACATGACTCCCAAGAAGATTGTGTACCCTCTGTGGACACATACACACCTCAGCCATGGTTCACTGACGGAACATGGCTTTGAGGTACAGTATGATTATGTTTTTTAACCATTTCTGTTTGCACACCGTTAATTTAATCCCTGTGGCTGGGAACGTGCTATTCTTGCTTCTTTTTTTTAACTCCACTGTACTTTAAAGTGCCGACTAATTTTGGCAGGTGGACAGTGGATGTGACACTCGGGTGTTCAACCATTCTTGATATAATGGAAACAAGTGTATGGTATGACAAACTCAGGGCACCATGAGTCATGCATCTGTTTCTGTCAAATATTTTAATATTAAACAGCGACTTTTTATTTCGTGCTCTGGATTTCAGTTTCCCTCCATTACCTCCTCCTCCACCACCAGCACATGACTGATGGCAGTGATATGCACTCACTCCCCTTTGTTGTGATATATATTTTTTCTAATGGGCTTCTGGCTGATGCTGCTAAATTAAATTACGTCCATGATAAAGTTGACAAGCGTAGCAAGTAATGACTTTAGATAATGTTTAGATAACGGTTGGTCTGGCATTTTCCACTGCATGAATGACGCACCGGCGTTTACTATTTTCAGCAACACAGAGCAACACCAGCAAGAATATTTCTTTCTTTCTTTCTTCTTTTTTACTTAGTGGTCAAGTAAGTTGTCTAAAAATACAAAACACCTATAAGCTCGCAGACTCCCAGTTACCATACGAATTGAAATATACACATACTTATTTTCCATAGATGATCTCATTCATTCATCGTTAAATCAGTGTAATCAAAGGTTGCAGATGTTAGGGTGAATATCGAGTGAGAAGGAAGCAGCAGTATAGTTGTGAAGAAGTAGAAGTCCCAGACAAAAGGATAGTGTTGTCTGAATGATACTGGTGGTTTTGTTTCGCCGGCTTGCCCACTTCTGAAAGCCCTGGCTTCAGATGATCTTTAAATGTGCCGTTTGCTTGTTCCTTGTTCAGACTGAGTGAGGCAAAGGCCAAGCTGTGAGCAAAGTCAAGCAAAGTGAATAAATATATCAAGATAAATGTCGTACGATGTCGCCGTGTGAATTATTTAGTATCTATTTGTATGACATTGTTCAAGTATATGCTTTAAAAACCCACAAATGTCCTAACAAGAGACGTAATGAATATATCAATAGCTAATGAAATCGCCTGAAGGGGTTTCATAGCACCCAGATGCTGAGGATGACTAAGATTACATTTGGATTTATTGGAGATTAAGCAGACAGAGGAAGATAAATGAGGTTCTGCGAGGATAAGGGTCTCCAGAAGGTGTCAGATTTAAACTTGATGCCACAGTTAACAACAGACTGAGGCTGTCAATCTCTCATCTCTGACACTTCACACACTTAACAGGGATAGAGATAGGCAGACACTGCTGTAGTAGATTTTCATGCTCACTTTACCACCTGTTGCAGCTGAGAAACTTATGCAACGTTATAGTTAAATGTTCTCCTTATAGACTCACTCTCAGAAGCTTCTTTTCTTTTCTAATTGCTTGTGTAATGTGTTTATTTCCCCTCTCTTCATCAGACAAAGTTAACGTGTGTTTGACGTATTTTTGGATGCCGTCAAATTAGTTATGGACACAGAACGAGTGTGTGTCGCTACGCGCGCACACACAAGCATTATGTTTGCACTCATTATGTGCATTCATGTTTAAGAAGAAGGCATGCACCTTGGGTATCATGTGCTGCCCTCTGCTTTATTTGGAGCTCAGCAGTCAGCACATGGACACCAACTGGGCCACTATATCTGCTCCTGCTGCTCCTGTGTGGCCTGTGTGCTGCTGCTGCGTGGGATGTTTGTTCCAGTTGCTCGTTATTTACACGCAACACTCAAGAGGAGGGGTGTGTACCGGCGTGTCCCTCCCTCTCTGGTTCGGACAGACAGAAGGCTTTATAGAGAAACTTTCCTCCTCCTTTTTTTCGGAAACACACTCGGGCTCAGTTTTAGCTCAATCCTCGAAATGGGCTTTTTTATTATCAAGTAATTCAGTTTGAATGGGGTCGTCTGTTCTCAAAGGTCAACACTGATGGTCCAAGGGCAATCCACTTTACTTTATAGTCTATTTATTTATGAGCAATAGGATTATTTCATTTTTCAGTTGCGCATATTTTGTCAATGCACTCATGATGCAGACTGTCAGGGTCAGTCAAATGGAAATTTGATCATCCTTTTCAGTCTGCACTGCAGGTCATAAAACATTTGTCATGTTGCATTTAATTTCTACATAAATTACAGAATAATGAATTAATAGAGAACATTACTAGTATCTACATGTAAGGCCAACTCCTGTCTTGACATGTCAGAGACTGTTTTCTGTAGCCATCTATCAGTACCGTTAAAAATAACCCTGTCTTATCCGCGTGGACTCGTGACACGCAACACAATGCATGCATGTACGTATATATCTCATCATCTGAGATCCAGGCGAGCGTTGATTCTGTTTTCCAGCTGTAGTGTTGTTGCGCCTCCCTTTCTTTTACCCCTCCCCCTCCCAATCCTGAAAGAAATAATTGACCTTTTAGGGTTTTGACACAATGCTGCAGCTGTCAACAGGGTCCGGTTTTACGTGTGTGCGTCCCGAATGTTTTATGTCGTGTTAACGGTGAGCGGCAAGCTTGAAGTGCAGCCCAGTTTCAAAGCTGCTGTGCTAAAGTGTAACTTGTTCACTGACACTGGACTATAGCATGTGTCTGATGTAGCTTTCTATAAACACTTGAACACATGCACTGTTGAAACTTTGGATATTTGATCCTCTTTGCAGTGTTAGTTGTATCTATGTGAACAGAAATATTCACAGGATGTTATATGATGATGATGATGGTAATGATGATATAATAACAGAGGCATCCCCAGGCTTAGGGATACCTACTGTGGCATGTTTTAATGATGTGTAATCTCTATGACGAGTCCTCCACAGGCTGCTAATGTCACAGCATTACTGTCCTGTTTGGCAGCCTGCAGTTTGTGGTCAAGTGGTGCCACTGCGGAAAATGATTTGATAGCATTCATTAGTTTCTGAGAGGTTCAGAAAATATACAATCTGGTGACGGCATATGAGAATAATGTTGATTTCATCAGTAACATGATAACAGGCCAAAATAAAACTCTTCTAGCGTTCAATTTAGCATTCATCATTTGCATTTTGTGAAAGTTTGAACTCAGTAAAACTTAAAGATTAAGTTGTTCGATTAATCGTTGGGTTGCATATTCACTTTCATACCTGATATTTTCCCCCCCAACTACTTGATCCAAATAAGATCATTAGGCTAATGAGCGTAAAATATTGATTTGTTATGCATAAAACGTTTAAGCGTTGGTGCAATCAGCTGATCATGGAGTCTCCACTCTAGTTGAAATATAAAAACAGTTCGTAGAGTGGTGTGTCTTTTAACTTTTCAATTTTTGGCAGAGCTCAGTCAGCCGATTTTAGAGCACATTAACTATCAGACTAAAATTTCAGTGGAAATAAAGCTATAATATGTAGGTTTTCCACATTAAAATGTAAAAAATATTTTAATTATTTATCCAAAAGGTTTCCACCGATTTTTGCATTGTGCCAAGAAAATATGATGGAGTAATAGTATAGCCTATCTTATATGCGAATATTAAAACAACAGTTATGTAATTCCTATGCTTATCTCTTCAAATGCTTTGTACATGTTCAAGCGTTTATTTCAGGAGCAATGCATGTGGTCGAGATCAATAACAGCAGCAGCTGAAAGTCATTTGTCCTGAACAGACAGTGAACAGACGTGGGAAAAACTACATAACCTGTTTTTCCCCAGGAGGCTCTCTACATTTGGCGTGGGTAGTCATGGGGTTTTCCAGCTCAGCTCTTGGTCAGCAGTATATGAAAGGCTAAATAAGGCATTTACTGTGAGTCATTCGGCCTTATTGCCTTTGCCATTGCAATAAATACACCAAATAAATGCTATTGTAGAAACAAAATAAAGCCAAATGAGGTCCGTGACATCAGGACTTGGCAAAGTGTTGTTGTTGTTTAGTCTCAAACCAACAAGTAGCTACATACAGGGTGTGGGCACATAAACATGAACAGATGATGAGAAGGTTTTTGTCAAAAGTCAATAACATACAACTGAAAAGTCAGCACCTTTCTGCACAAATACAGCATTCATTCTGTGTTTAATTTCTGCATGGCAGGCAGACCCAGGTATAAACAAGCAGAAAAGACATCTAGGTATAGTAGGAGCTCCTTGGCACAGTGGCGTCGGTGGGTATCGGATGTCAGAAATGTGTAGAGAGAAGCATTGTGTGGGTATCATGTTCTGCTTGTCTCTGAACGAGGAGCCTAAGGATAACCCTCGTAACCCCCCCACCCCACCCCTCCCTCCGCCTCGAGCAGCCTAAATGACTGCAGCACAGTCAAAACGCTGAAGATGAAACCGATACAGTTAAACAGACTTCAGTCATTTCCAGCGTCTTGCACTTCATTTATACTTGGAGCCTAGTTTGCCACAAAAAGGAACTGAGCTTTCAAAACACTTGTCAACTTCTGTTTTTTTGCTGACAACGTGTCTTATACATACATATATGGGTGCCCCGCCCAGATAGATAAACATCACCACAGTGTAAATCTTACATCAGAAAGTCTTACTTGATTCCTGTCAATAACTAACAAGTTTTGGGCAACACATCCGTCTAAATTATTGACTAACCGGCCTTCAGGATGAATTTGCCAAGTGTGAAAATTACATAGAAGACAGAAGAGGCATAATATTGTTGGAATTACACATATTTTCTATCACGAATTTCCACGTTGTTTATAATATGTTTTGTAAAAGGATAGTTCATTAACCGTAAACATCTTAATAATGCACTAAAACTATATTTATAGGTTATCATGCTTTTCTTTTACTGGTCCGGCGCACTTGAGATCAAATTGCGCTGTTTGTGACCCCTGAACTAAAATGAGTTTGAGCCCCCTGGACTAGATGCTTCCCTGTGTTGAGCTGCCTGAGTATTTTTTACTCATTAGCCAATAGATAATTAAAATGTAAACGTGGAAGTTTCTTAGCCCTGATTACAAAGGACGCATGACTTACATAAGAGAAAAAAAAGGATAAAAAGACACAAAATGATGACAAAACACCTCCAAGAGGAAAGTGTCATTGGAGCCTGTAGTGTCATATACTACAGTGTTAAATGCATGACTGGCAGACAAGTGTGCTGCTGTTACCTGAGATATCTGAGGTGTCGCTGTCCATGTGTGCGGTGAAGTCATTACAGACTTCATGTTGCCTCTATCATGCATTCAGCCGATATATACGCAGGTTTTCCCTCGACTTTGTAGCTGCTGATCCTGACTCATGGAATATTCTTTATATAGATTTTTTAAAAGTCATGTTTTGCGCAGGTCTGAGTTCCCCCTTTAACACCTGGCTGAGGTCTCCTCCGCCAGTAAACACCAGTAAATAAATGTCATGGAAGGAACTTCAGAAAGGAAACATAAAGGTTATTTTGCCGTCTTACAGCCAGACATTTGGAAAGTCTGACTGAATATGATCACTGCCGTTGGTTCCTTTTAGTTTCGCTTGAGCCAGCACTTGTAAAAGAAAAGAAAAAAGAGAAAAGAGAAAGAAAGGTAACACTTGTAAATGCAAGCGAACCTTTTGGAATTACCTCAATTTATGTATAAATCTCTCCTAAATATGATCAGATCACAATTATGAACAAATTTGTTGTAGCTAATGACACGCAAGTAATTTTATTGCTCTCAAAACTTCTACTGAATGTTGTGAAGGTTTGATCAGCAGCTACTGGAGGAGCTGGTTTGAGGTTTGATCAATACCAGATTGAAGTAGGATCAATCAGTTGTTAAATCCATCAACCCTGAATTCTTAATGGCACAAAATATTATGATTTTGCTGATATTAGCAGAGGGACACCAGGGCTCCATACTGCATGTAAATGAGGTCATTTTGGCCCCAAATTTTGAGACAATGCAAGTAAACTTTTCATCTACTTACGCATGTGCAATCAGTAATTTCTTCTTTTCTTTTTACTCTGGTGAAATGTGGAAGTGGCGACTCAAAGAACCTGTAATCTGTCATTGCATGTGTCAGGCCAATGTGTAGTGTGACTGAGGATCATGAATGAAAAGGAAATGTGAATATTTGCAAGTCGATTTACATCCCTAAGTTTTCTGCTTGCGGTCCTACAATTTGAAGTTAGGTGCCACTGTGCTACTAGTAAAAAAGTAGTTAGTCTGGAGCCCTGGGACACTGTGTTTTTGTCGACCTGTTGGTACAAAACAGAGCACAAATAGTTTTTTTCCCCCCATATTTTGCCATAATGGTCGTGTAACTGTTGTATTTCCAGTTTGGAACAAATGGGGGCAACAGAGTGCCATTTTCATTCCTCAGCTCTCTCCTGCAGGATGAGAGGGAGACCTGACTGATTCAAAAGCAGAGCAGCAGAAACCAGAAGGAGCTGAGATGCTGCTGAAAGTTGATCCAGCAACAATTAAGAGGAACATTTATTCCAATTACGCGGCTCCATCCCTGCATCTCATGTATGAATTGTTAATTTCATGCTCTCAATTGGACTGTAAGAGCTCACAGAGTGGTACAATATAAAACATCATGTGTTTTCTTCTGTCTCGCCTCCGGCCTTTTGACTAAGAGAGGTTAGTAAACACAAAAAAAACATGCAATGCAGTTTTAAGAGCAGGGGGGAAGTAATAGAGAGAAGGAAAGATGTCATGTGACAAAGACTATGACCCAGCTCACATGACAGGATACAGATACTGTACACTGTTAAGAATTTTCCTGTAAAATAACAGTAAAGAACTGGCAGCTGGGTTACCATTATGATACTGTAAAATTTACAGTTTTTTACTGTCATGGAAATTTACAGCTTTTTACTGTTAATGAAGAAAACAGTATGGGACTGTTTTTTTATTATAAAAACAGTAAACAACTGGCAGCTGGGTTACCATTATGCTACTGTAAAATTACATATTTGTTACTGTTACTAAAAACTACAGTTTTGTACTGTATTTGAAAATTACACTGTGTACTGTTTTTTAAGATTACTTTAACAATACTTTACAGTTAACTGATTTGTTTAAAAATACATTATCAGTCTTCACAAAATCTACAAACTACAACAAAATAGAAACAGAGCAGCATGTAATTGCAATATGAAAAAAGCACAGCTTCTTAATACACTTTGACTTTTATTTCAACATGAATTTAGAATCTCCACTTTCAGACCACATTCAGACACCTTCTTTAAAAAAAGACGTTACAGACAATTGAGCAATAGATAAGTCATAAATTTACAAAGCTCTCAGATGTGTCTGCCCTTTGTATCCTCTTGTAATCTGCTATTGTAATGTGGTCTATGAACATAAAAATCAAAGAAAAGCCACAAGTCCAGAAAAAAATATCCAAAGTCCTGACCTCAGACAGTCAAAAATATGCCAGAATGAAACATTCAAACAGTTGTATGTTCAGAAGACACAAATAACTTGGCAAGAATAACAGCAAGGGACTTTCAACTCTGTAAAGGAGAGAGAAAGAGGGTGAGATTGAGAGGGAGAAAGAATTAAAGCAATGAGACAAGATGGTCTGTGTGTGTTATGGGATTGAATAATCTCACCTAAATGAAGTCCTGCTGAAATTCCATGAGTCTTTCAGCATGTGGATACAGTACATGTGGTTTGACTGCTGTCATCCTTTTGCTTGTGGTGCTGGTGCCCCATCCAGCCTTTGGTGCCTCTCAGGGTTTATGAAGCACCTGCAATTAATAGTGTCTCATCAGACAGTGGGAAAATCATTGCACATATTCATTAACAACACAATAAAAAGCAGCAAATGTTAATTTAGAATAGCATGCTATTGAAAAGATGAAAAAAACACATGTTATAGTGAAAATACCTGACGTTTGGGTGAATTCAAGGGCACAGGAGGCATCTTCCTGGTTGAAGATAGAAGGTGGAAAATAAGGTGGGTTGGATTCCTTCACATACGACATGGCCCTCGATGCTGACCATCCAGCGCTGAAGTTTCCTGTTGTTTACCTGAAACTTGACCAAGAATTGCCCTGAAATTAAGATGTGCTCACTGCTTTCACCTGCACATTTTTGCAATTTGCAATCAGGCAGACAACACTACAGGTCTAATATTGCTGTGACTTTTCATGTACCCCACATAGGCAACTGAGGTGCATATACCTGACAAAGAAAAGATTATTGCAAACTTGACCATGATTCAACAAACAGGAAGCACCGTGCAATATGAACAACAACTCACAAATACTTACTGTGATCAGTAGCGCAGCAGCAAATAGTCTTCAGTAGGCCTATGTGTAATGTCAAAGAAATATGTCAAAAACTGTACCGTAAATGACGCTCAAAGAACTCAGCAAACATCTTATGGATCATGAGCCCCCATAGATTCATTAATTAATGGCAAACATGGTAACAACAACAGCAACAACAGTGGTCTTATACTGACTAGAAAAAGTACTAAAGCACTAAATTTCTGAGCTAAAATTTAAAATCTGGAATACCTCAGAATGAACAGACCTCTTATGTTGTGGTGTGTTACACCATTAAGGCATTATATGAATGCTTCATGAATTCACTTTATCTATCATCTGTGAAAATTTAGCTAGCTACCGAATCATTCTGTCATGACATGCACATTTGCAATAGGCTGATGAAAACAAACTGAAAACACTGCCAATTTACTTTGTACCAATTTACAAATGAAATAAAACTGCTACTCACCAAATAATTTGCTAGATGGGGGTGGATGAAGGGTCGACAAAGAGAGGAACAGATCCGGCTTCACATGTGTAGTTTCGGTTAAATTTCCCACAATGCAAAAAATACAACATGATACCGTGACTTAGATGGTTTAGATGAAAGATTAGCGGTTAAGTGCTGTATATTAGGAAAACAGTATAGTTCCGTTAAAAGAACAGTAAATTACCTAAATTTAACAGTTTTTGTTTATTTTAACAGTAGAATGACGTATTTAAAAATAACAGGTTAATACTGTTGGAATTCTGCTGTAAATTCACAGCTTTTTCTTACAGTGTACTTAACTCTACCCTGATGTTCACCATGCTCTCCTTCTTAGATTTATGTGATTTTGATTGCATTTTGTATTGATTCTAACAGGGAAGTTGTCCTTCTCCCTCTCTCCTCCAGAGGGCGCTATCACTCACCAGGTAATCTATTACTACAGCAGGGCCTTTTAGCAAGAAACATTACTGATGTACTGTTGTTTTCTAACTTAGCTGCCTAATTGGTCAGATTTAACATTTGCTCTGTCCCACTCCTGTACGACTCTAAACACTCTCACAGTATTTATGTATTTCAATCAATATTTATTTACCTAATCGTATTTTTCAGTCTGTTTTCAGCCATGATATTGCAGATTCACACATTGTATTATTCCTCTCGCTTCTACGCCCCTAGAAAACAGATCATTGCTCCCTTCACACACTGAGACTTGTGTCCTTGAGCTGTACTTGGTGTATCTGTTGCATATCTAGTCTCCTCCCATCTTCCCTTGTAGAGTCAATCAATACACCTATTTCGGGAGTAGAAATCTGACCCTGCGGAGAAAAAGTTCACTTTAGCTGAACAGTTGTTGTTGGTCGATGAATTACAGTCGCTCCAGAAAGTATTCAGTACTTTGTTGTGTTATAGCTCTTAGTTTTAATTGATAAAATTGTCCATTTTCCTCTCTTTTCATTACCACATGAATGGCGAAGGGGTCACTCTGAATACTCACTGCAGCCACTATACGTACCATTTCATTTATAATGAAGAATGAGTTCTCAGTGAGTCAGAGATTATTATATAATGCCAGTGAGTGTGAGAGCCAGCCAAGTAAATTCTGGGAAAACTGTGTGATAATAACCACTAAACTACCAGGGTTTCTGTCTAATTAATAAATGTTCTGACTAATTATAGCAAGGACTTGACATTTACTGTAACAGAACATTTTGAACATTAAATAGAGGGCTGCAGGGATGACGTAATATTGTTAACCATCCCTGAAGTTAAGCATAATCTTGGACAATCAAAACAAGTGAGCAACAATTTGTTTTTTAAACCCAAGTCTCTCACTCTTACACAAAAGTGCATGTGAATTATGTTTATTGTTTATTATATCATTTAGTGGTGTATATTTTCCCTGGTGGAGGGAAATATGTTATGGAGCAACAGCTGGGTCAAGTTATGTAATACACACTCTTGAGCTCCTGTATTTTTGCGTTTTGCTTGTGACGTGAGTAAATGCTAGTTGCATCCATGTCTTGGTAACTTGTGAAATGACGCAGTAAAAAACAAACAGAAGCACCAGGTCTAGTTTTCAGTGTCGTATGTGAATTGTTGTGAACGAACACTCTCATAAAAGAGACATTGTCCCTCTGGCCTGGATGGCCCGTCTGTCCCTGAGAAGCAGTCAGACTGTCTGGCCTCTTAATCAGCGGATGCCAGTTACATCACTGCTTATTCACTGAGCGTGGAGCAGATAAGTGCTCTCTTTGTTACCTTTGCAAAACCACAACAGCTGAGTGAATATTCCTTTGACAGGTCGCTGTATTGATTATTGCTGTAATTGCACAGAAACACTGGGATTTTTTAGAAACAGTTCGCTGCCACAGACGAGAGTGAGAGCATCGGTGTTCATTCACTAAACTTTTCTTTGACTTGTTGTTGTCTGAACCATATTTGTGACCACACAGACTGAAACTATTAAGTCTCGTTGGGAATTGTAGAAATGCTTGACGAACTGGTTGACGAATGTTTTACATACAGTACTAACATCATAGGGAAACCACAAGCGCAAGAAACTGGCAGCACAACCAGGGGCTGGGTATCACTACTGATCTACTGAATTGATTTTATTCACAAGCTCCCAATTCGATTCGATATTGATTCATTTAGAGATATTTGCTTGGTTATGAAAGAGATTCTCACAAAACTGATGTTGCAAAAGATGAAACTCTCTAACCTGGTGTATTATTAAAAAGTACTCATGTTTACATTAAATTGACTGAAAAGCAGTTATATTAATGCACATTCATTCAACATGACCCACTCCAGAAGTAAACAGTGCAACAGTGCAATGGTGTACATCATATCGATCTAAGGATTTTATGAATGGATATCAGATCTTTCAAATGAAGATCATTATGAATTGGAAAATTGATAGCACAACAGTGACATAAGTTTTAATATCCTTCTTTTAATGAAAGCAAGATTAAACTACTGAAAAACATGTGGTTGTCTATACAGTATGTTGTCTCATGATAGATTTGGTTAAAGAAACACTAAGTTGCAGACAGTTACTGTAATCTTTATTAAATCATGTGCCCAATCCAGTCATTACAGAGACTAAACCCAGTATCTAGATGTTTTCACTTTCACTTCGCCTCAGTTGTAGCCAAGTGAAATAAGTTTTTCTCATGAACTCTTGTTTAAGTTGGAGATATTTTCCTGTAAGTTGATGACTCTCCGTCTCTGATTCGTACTCTTTCCTGCTGCAGCTTCCACCCTTCCGTTGCCTGTATCGATCTTGTATGCCGTCACATTTGGGAACTAAAGAAGGAAGAGAGAGAGAGAGAGGCTGAATTTTTTTTATTTCTGGGCGTGGGACTCCAGATATTTAGCATCCATCCATATGAGGCCTCAGGGCTGCAGCCTTAAGAAACAACTGGACATCTGGCCCTAACATGTGTCTCTTGTAACGTTTCCCATCACAGCCCGGGGTTTCAGTTACTTGGTGTGAGACCTGAAACCTCGGATCAGTCCCTGTCAGGAAATGACTCACACTTTTTTCGGGTGAAGAGATAAGGTCAGCTGATGCATTTGAATAAAAAGCAGCAACACACTGCTGCTGCAGTTGGATAATGGTGACGGACGGCTTGATGGAAGATAGTGCTACCAAATTAGATTTAATACTCTGATGGTGGTGGCCTTGTTTTAGTCATTAGTTTTGGTATTGGAACAAATGATCACACGTATTTTCTCAGACTTTGTATCTAACAACTTTCCCGTCATTACGAGGTGCAACAGAGCGTTTGTCTCTGTCAACACTGCAGCTCATATTTCCGAGGTTGCTCTGAAGAGATAAGAGCATAATGTAGACACGTATTGATTCAGTTGCCTCCGCTCACTTTTCCTCACTCAGTTAGTTTCCCATCCCCCCCTCCCTCTCTCTCTCTCTAAGTGTGTTTTCACTGGACCATAAAGGACATTAATAACAAGCTGTACATGTAATGCAGGAGCAGACTGTGTGTGTTTGCATGCGTGTACACGTGAGCTTTAGCCCGCCATAGGGGTGTGTGGTTTTCGGAGGACCAGTGTACGTCTTTAAATCGGCCCTGCCCACTGCAGACTGTGCACACTGGGTCAAATAACAGGCGCTCAGGAAGTGAGCAGATGTATGTGTGAGTATTTGTGTGTGAAAACTTTCCTCAGTGGAGCAGCTCTGGGTTTCCTCCTCTCTTTGAACAAAAGCTGACACTGCCGGCTTTTGTTTTGTGTGCGAGACAGAGCGACATTCCTGGGAAGAGGATCTGGCCTCAGGCAGCACACAAAAGTATGTATATGTGCTCACACACACACACACACGCTCATGAGCACAAATGCATGTCATGTTTTCATGCTAGTGTGTGTTAGTGTGTTGCTGCCCCAGTTGGGCGGGGCAGTGGCGCTCTTCCTTATTTGGATAGTCATTGCAAGGGGGGGTGGTGGTGGAGGGTCACATGGGTTTACAGTAGAGTCGTAGCGATAGAAACACAAACTCAGAGGTAAAAACCTGACGTCTGTCCAGGGGGGGTTTGTGCATCAGAGACAGAAAGTCAGAAGAAGAAGGAGAAGAAGAGAAGCAAACAGCTGAGAACAAGAGGAAGAAAGAAGAGAAGAGTGACAGCTATTGGACAGAGGAAGAGAGAGAGAGAGAGAGGAGGGTGGAGGGGGGGCAGCCGACCAGAGAGGGAGGAGAGAAGAGAGCGATAAGAGTGTGACAAACAGCAGACACTGAGAGGAAGCACATGGTGTAAAAATGCCCACCAACTTCACTGTGGTCCCGGTGAAGGACGGCACCAAGGCAAAGAAAGAGACTGAGGAAGATGATGTGGATGACAACAATGTGTTGAAGGAGGAAGAGGAGGACGCCACAGGTGAGAGCAGATGATTTATTTATTTATTTGGCTCCATCAGCTCAGCGATTAACACAGATAAGATCTACAGAACGCTAATTAACAACACACGTTTTTGTGATAAACAACAACACAGATTTCTGTCCTGAAAAGCAGCCGGGACACAACGTGGAACCGGTCTTAGAGGCAGAGAGGTGTTTTCTTGAAAGTTTCAGCCTTTTGCTTACAGTGTGTGCAGTCTAAGCTGATAATTTGCACCGGTTTAGTTTTCAGGAAGAAAAAAAAAACAGTTTATGGTCTGTGTGTGGGTGGATAATGTTTAGGGAGGACGGTGAATTTTAGGGAAGGCTTCTTCGTTTTCCAGCAGCTGCGTGAGATGAGGGTTCCCCCTCGCACGCCACAGCCGCTCTCGGGATTATGACATGAATTTTTGTTCCATGCCAGTGTTTCCCCTTTGGCTTCAGTCTCCTAAGCCCCATTGTCCCCCTCCAGATCTCTGTTTCTACTTTTTCTATTTTTGTTTTCTGTTTAGTTTTCCTCAACAAAGCCACTTTTATTCTACTTAGCTCTGTTCTGTCTATTACTTTGAAACATTTCCTTGTGTTGTCCTAACAACAGGACAAACACATAAGGTCTAATTGGGACAGTCACAGCAGTGGCCCCCTCTCTCCCACGTTGATTATCATTGACATGCAAACCTCCAACATGGCTCAACCTCTGGACACTGAGCAGTGAACTTTAGTGTGCAACAAACAACAAGATAACTGAACTTTTCCACAATGACTTGACTCAGATATGACACATACTGTATTCCTATGTGAAACCTGATGATTACAGGCAAAATACGCACATGACCCTGAGGTGTCTTATATGTAAAACTCAGGAAAAATGTGCTTTGAGATAGTTTGAGCGAACTTTCCATCTTGCACGTTTAAATGAATATAACCAAGATTTGGCATCAGAACAACATGGGCTCCCTCTGGCCTCTGCCAACCTGGTATCAACCTGTTTGAAGGCACACAGCCAGGGCAACATTTTAAAACCTCTGTTTTTCTCCAGTAGAAATAGCAAGGAGAGGTCATGGGGTGCATATTTAACAAACTCCTCTCTCCAATAGTCCATGTTTTGCCAGACTGCTGTGCTGTTAGTTAAGTTGGTGCTTTTACAGCACTTCATATGGCGCTGAGAGAATCGGTTCCCAGTATTTAATTCCTGCTGTGGAGCTGCAATTACGGCTGCATGCTGGATGAGATTTTACAGACTGTGTGGGAGAGAGAATGACATTTTATTTTGATGGTTATGCAAGATATCATACTGTGGCGTGCTTTGGTTTCCCCCAGCGCATGTTTGAGCTCATGCAACCATTTTTTTTCTCTGACAAAAAGCCTGTAGTAACAACAATGGTGGGAGAGCAAAGAGGGGGATGACATATCACAAGAGGCCATGAACTGGATCTAAAGCCACAAAATTATGTGCTGTGACTTGGCTCTTGGAAGCACCAGGACCACACACTTTATATCTAGTTTGCACTGACTTGTTTAAAGGGAGGCAACACAAATCCACAGGTAATGTGAAATGGATTCAAGGTTATCTCTCTCTCTCTCTCCAGTCTGATTTGTGTGATGTGGTGAAATCATACAGACAAACTGGATGTCAGTTTTGGGAGGGTCCATCGATGGCTTAAACGTTGTTGGCTCACGGGTGTGTGTTGTGTGAGACTGAGTCAAATAGCAGTCACTGTTATTGATTATCCTGCTGGCCTGCT
This sequence comes from Trachurus japonicus, assembly GCF_045865225.1. Taxonomy (NCBI): domain Eukaryota; kingdom Metazoa; phylum Chordata; class Actinopteri; order Carangiformes; family Carangidae; genus Trachurus; species Trachurus japonicus. Next base: position 4,682,867 of record NC_140926.1, read on the forward strand.
TCCCGTTGGCTGAGTGGGGGGAGGTGAGACTCCTCCCTCATGCTGTAATGTAATGGACTCCAGTTCTCCTCATTCACACTGAATTCCCTCTTTGTCCTCCTCATGCTTTTCTTGTTCTTTAAATTTTCCACTTCTTATTTCCTGCTAACGCTTTTGGGTGTATCATAGACAGTCAATATTTCTATCAGTTTGTGGCCACAGTTTGTTATCAGGCATCAGAATAAGTACACTAAACGCTCCCTTCCTCCCTAGTCGGCCACACAAATGCAAATCTAACCAAATGTCACAAGCTTATGCCTCTTAGTCCTGCATCATTGGCTGATTATCAGCAACACTTCCCTTTTCTGTACACAATTTAAAAAGACAAGTCCATTGATCTTTAGAAAGACCATCCCAACCCTGGGTGATGACATTCATTAAAAGTGTGTCCAGACTCTCTTCTATTGTTTTCTGTTGGCAGAAAGTCAATTGAGGAAGAAATTAAAATGGTGTGTGGGGAAAGAAACAAGACTGTAAAGAGCCGCTGTGATCATTTAGTGGTATTTGTTTCCTCCTCATGTGCTTTTAAATCAGAACACATTAAAACCTATTATGCTCTGTCTTTTGCCACTTTGATGTCAGTATAATTGTGTATTTGACCTGTTAACCCTTAGCTGTGAGTGTCAGTGCTGGATCAAAGGTCTCTATTTAACTAACAAATCTTTGTTGGTTTATGCAAATACCAACGTTGTGATGATCTGTGACTGTGACGGGAGTATGATGTTTATGTCTCTGGAATTGTTTTGGCTGCTTCTTTTTGTTTTTCTTAAAGGCTTATCTTCATTTTATTTTTCTGTTATGGTTGCTAAAATCCACCTGGGATTATATGCCTCATTTCCTGGATGAGGGGTTGAGATCATAATGAGTGGATGGATGGAGTGATCAGAATCTCTGTAGTGGTAGATAGGTGATTGAACAGATGCGTTGTGCACACTGCTATTATGAATCCCCGAGGGTGACTGAGTGAACTATGAGCCTCCACTTTGTCCACAAATCGGATCCCCCTACACTTAAGCCACGCCTTGTCAATAAATTACAGAGATGTTATGATGTGGAACATATGACTTCAGTGGTGGTAGGTAGGTAGCACAGTATGAGCATTGGTAGTGGTTGGTTCTGACCCACTTATAGACCACTTGTTTACAAAACTGAATGGAAAACCTCTGTAGTGAAATACAACCGTGTTTCAGACGGTGTTTTTTGAGCAGAAACTAAGCAGGTGATCTGACCAAATGCCTGTGAAGCTGCTGCTGCTGCCTCTGTCCGTTGGTCTGTCTGTGTGCCCATCTGCCCTAGACATGTGTTTCCTGTTTATTTCCCGGGCAGGTCTGGTTCTGGTTAAAAGCTGTTTTGTGTATGTGGCCATCTGTATTTTCTGTTTCTCCTTCTCCCGCCATTATGTAGTTAACTCTGTAACCTCTCATGCTTATGCATTGTAAAAGCAGCAGCAGCAGACATAACTGGTTTTGAACTAGTTTCTCAGTTTCAACATGCTCAGCTGTGACCATACATACAGAGACCACAAAACCATTATTTTCCTCTGTTGACTGACGAGTTAATCAACTAATCTTTTCATCTCTACTGTCATTAAAGCTGAAACTAAAGATCACTTAAAAAAACAATGACTCTCCCAGTTCTACTCCCAGTTAATCAATTAATTGTTTGGCCCATAAAACCATGAATAACCACCTTTTTCCAGGGCCCAAGGCAACGTCATAAAATATCTTGTTTGGCCAACTCAGTGCAAGTATTTTCATTTACTATAACATTGGCAGCATCCTCCTCACATTTAAGCAATATTTGATTAAAATAGTTGCAGATTGATTGTTTGTTGATCAACTGTTGAAGATCTAAACCTAGTTACACTTAATGCTGATGTTTTAGTACATAGTTTTGTCTTTTTCTGTCTGTTTTTTTGCCCGTACTGTTGTCATGCACTGCTTACCAAGCTGCTGTTAGTGGTTGATAAATCAAAAACATTACAAAAGGGGGAGCTTTACAAAATCCCCACTGATTTAGGGAGGGCCTCTTCACTGTGGGAACATAACGACCTGTGATTGCAGCTCCACATAATTCTGTTCTGGGTTATGAATGTTTGAAATGTAACGTTACAAAAGGAAAAGAAGCTCCGTCTTCACCGTTTTTCCCAGATTGTATTTTTCTCTTTGAACAAATCTAGGATAGAGGGGAGTTAAGCCTACTGCCAGACCCCATCCCATTACATCCCATTACATCACCTCACACTGCTGTGTTTTTGTTTCTTCTCTTTGTGCATATATCTATCTATCTATCTATCTATCTATCTATCTATCTATCTATCTATCTATCTATCTATCTATCTATCTATCTATCTATCTATCTATCTATCTATCTATCTATCTATCTATCTATCTATCTATCTATCTATCTATCTATCTATCTATCTATCTATCTATCTATCTATCTATCTATCTATCTCTATTCAGGCTTCACGCTCAGTGTGCACAGGTCTTGAAGACCCACAGAGGTACACGTACAGACCTGGTTCTGGTCTCAGTTTCCTGTAGGAGCAGTTTGCAAACTCTTTTTTGTGTTTTTTAGTTTATTTATACTACAGCATGTGTCCAGCCTGACCCAGCAGAAGTTACTCAACCCTCTCTGTGTGTGTTTGCATTGGCCACATCACTTGGTTCTGCTTGTTCCATCTGCAACACAACACAGCAAGACAGACAGACAGATACTGTTATTCAACGTTTGTATTTGCACCCTGTGTGTGGGTCATGGAAACATTAAGATGCGCCCTGTCCTCCACATAATTCCTGGAAATGGCATCGTACATTCTCGATATGCTCAAGGTTGGATAATGCTTTGTGAGTTTGAGGTATTGCTGCTGAATTACCGTAGATTAATAAATTGTTGTACTGTAGGCAGAAAATTCTCATTGAGTATCCACATTCTGTACATAGACATGGAAACAGCAAGTGGATTGTATGCTGTTATACTGATGGGTGGGTGTTGTCAGTAAGGACAGAGAAAAGAAAAAGAGAAAGAAGAAGGGAGTGATACAACATTAGGAATGCAGGGAGTGAGTGAGGTAATGGGACATGACATAATATGATTTATAAATCCCTTTGAATATTTGGTTCGTCAGCACCAGCTTTGAAAAAAACTTGATACTGGCACCTGATACTGTTCCAAGTTTTGAGAAAACAGAATAACAGAGACAATGCAAGTGCACAAAACTGCACTTAAGATTTGTACCTGAAGTAGAATATTTCCATCCATACATAATGAATGAATGAACACACATCATATTATCAATTGAGATGTGCAGCAGATGTCTGTGTTTTCATCCTGGAGTGCTGCTGCGTGCTATTTCCTGTTCAGGGATCTCCTCCCCACCGCTTCTCTCCTCTCAATATGTTGTCTCTGATAAGCCTCTGCACCAATACGCACTGACGTTTCTGTGGCTTATTCTGCGCTCTTTCTATCGTATTCTTTTGCCGTCAGCTTGAAGTGAGGCCCTCGGCGGGTCAGGGGGGTTTCCCATTGACTTTCATTAACAAAAAGTTCACAGTTTCTTTTCTTTTGAATACGTTTGCAAAAGAAATTATTCAGATGTCACTAATAGGGAGGTCCTGCAAAAATAAACTGTACTTTGTCATTGTTACATAATGTCCAAATATTCACTAGTGTGTAGCCTTGTTGTGTCCAAGAGTTTGTTTGTCATGTGGTCCACATTATTGAGCTTTGAACTTGTTGTTATTATTATTAACTGCTCAACCCTTTTTAGTACAGTACGGATGAACATCAGCAGACGTGAAGTGACTTTGCTGCTCCAGTCGTAAAGATTAAACAATAAACATGTAGCTCTTTGGTAAAACTGTGGTCAAAACCAAACTTTATTTCACAACCATTAATGTTTTTGCTACGGGATGTGGTCGGCAACGATACATATGAACAGCAGTTTCACTCTCCACAGCTAAGTATTATTGGGTCAATGCTATTGATGTGTTGACATTACGTTTCCATTATCAAATGTAAGTCATCTTTGGAGAAACCACTGAGGAAGACACTCATTGATTTCCCAGGAAATGTTTGCTTCTTTACTAATTGTTTACCAGCTGCATCATTTGTTTTTTAGAAGCCAGGAAAATACACTGGAAGGTCAGTCAGAGTAGTTCAACACATGATGCCATGACTCATCTATGAATTAGACGTAAACCTTATTATTTCTGCAGAGGAGTGTGTTTGACGTGTAATCGTTGCCAACGTGGAGGTTGTTTTACTTCGCTGACCTTTAATAATCTGTCACACTCCAGCTGAGTGTTGGCAGTGATGGCTGCACAGTTGGGTTTGCATATGAATTCAGTCAGCAGGACATTTCTCCACTGTCCTTTTATCAAACATACCCATACTCTAGGAAGCAGATGGAGGTAGTGCAACCAACATCTGGTTCCTGTGTAGTCCATCATATCCCTCTAGATTGCCTTGGTTGTACACACTGGGAGTTATTAGAGAAGGGTTAGAGATGGGTTTGGTCTGATTTAGCTTCCAATCCAACAGTAAACTTGCCAACTACTGTCAAAATGAATAGTAGAAGGAGAGAAGTCCGTTTGAATGTGCACTTTCCTTCTAATTGGTGAGATAGTGACACCATCTGGAGAAGGGTGGGAGTAGCTGGGTAAGCTGTTGGCTCTCTCTCTCTCTCTCTCTCTCTCTCTGGTTTTAAGTGGAGTTCACTTTGAATCTGTGGGAAGGTTTTTGCCTGCGAAGAAGAAATCAAATGGTTTCCTGGTGTCATTCACTCTCACATGACTGTGATTCATTTGCACTTTGGGTCAAAACAAAAGGGAAGGACAATGTGAAAGAAGAAGAATGTTTCCCAGTGCTTTATAATTTATAATTAATATGTGTTAGCTCCAGATGCTTTTTGAATTTAAGGGAATTTCCGCCCCAGTTTCTGTGACTACTTTTATACGCACCACATTATTAAGATCAATATCTTTCCCTCCAGCTGTTTCCAAAGCCAGCTGGTACATAATTATTCACATATTGTTTTGTGATAGGTTTCTTCACTCAGAAGCCATTTGACTCGCTATGTCAGCCCAGATCAATTGTGTAACTGCAACTCTCCACATCATCATCATCGTATGGATGATTTAATCCATCCAATAAATCCTAAAGCCTCATATAGACATCAGTCCACACTCTTAGTAACAGTTGTCTCTCTGTCCTTTCCCTCCCTCCCATGCTGCGTGTTGCATAACAGCAACAGTTGTTTACCTGAAGGGTTTAAAGGCTTAGGACATCATTAAGTGCAACACACAGACACTTGCGCGTGCGCTACACACACATACACATTCAAAGACACACATAATGACTACTAACAGCAGCCATCTGACATCAAACCAAGTGAAGCTTGATACTACTAAATCCTTCCTACTGTGTGATTTGATCGCTCCTCTTTAAGCTCTGCCTTGACACATCTGTCAGTGTAATGACGCTCGTAGCGAATGTTCAGTTTTGTCTTCACATCTTTCACAGTCAGAGCTGTGAGCCTGCGCCTGTGTGCCTGAATCACCAACGCACACACACACACACAACTCGGCTTCTGCCTGTTGAAGGTCACTCACCTGACTGATAGGCAGAAGACTGCAGCAGAGCGTAAGCTGCAATTTGTCTGTGGCTTAAAAGTCGTATATCTTCCCCTCCACCCTGGAGCCTGGACGTGGCCCCTGTGTTTTATAAAAAGTTCAGGATTAGCCTAATCTGGTTAAGTGATTAGTGCCCACTTCACATGCTTTTAGACGGACAGATTAATGGGCAGCCAAGACAAAGGTAGACAGACAGCACAGTAGGAGGCTGCGGGGGGAAAAGCCTGGTCAGCCATTGTCTGTATAGCACATCTTCACATCTTTGTCTGTCTCACATGAGCTCAGATTACAGCTGAAGCTGACGCTGCTGCTCATCAATAGCTAGCATTGTTTATGTTTTTATATGAGCATAAAAATAAAATAATATAAATTGTGTCCTATAGCAAATTTCCGTCGGTATAATTTCATGATATATTTAACATAGAAGAATATAATATTATTGAATGGCCCCATCACTAAATGTACAGTATGGGTATGGGCTGTACAGTGTGGGAATAAAGGTTGGATTCAATTTTGTCACGACATTAAGGCTGGGTATCGCTACTGATTTACTGAATTGATTCTCAATGTCCCAAATCGATTAGATATTGATTCATTTGGAGATATTTCAGTTTTAATAACCGATTTGGTTGGTTATGAAACAGATTTTCACAAAACTGATGTTTCAAATTGTCCAAAGATGGAACTTTAAAAGATCAATCTAAGCCGGATTTTATGATTCAATATCAGATCTTTTAAATGAAGATCAATATAAATCGGAAAATCGATTGTTAAAACCCAGCCCAACACAACATTAACATTTATTGTACTGGAGAAAATTTGCTTGGACACACTTTTAATGTAAAGATGCACAGAACAACATGTCTCCATGGCAGTTTGTCGTCATAGCTCCCAGGTTTCGTCCAGTCACTGTGCTTTGCTGATCAGTTGACCGTCTCTGTCTGTGTCTCTGGAGGTCAGTCCGGAGGTCAGGTAGTAAATGAAACTGCTCACTGATGCAGCACCTTTGGTTTAAAATAGTAAACAATTATTGATTCAGAACGATACACCGCTGCACAGCTCGGACGGTAGGTGCTGTCTCTGCGTCCTCGGCTGCTTTCTGTGAAAAAGAAGAAGTCAGGTTGTACTTTGACTTTTCTGCAGCTTCTTCCTCCTCCTCTTCAGTTCAGTCTGTATCCTTCCATCCATTCATCCATCCATCCATCCTTCCCTCTCCTGCCACACCTCTAAAACTGTCGACCTATCTTACTGCTGCTTTTTACTTCCCTCGCTTTCTGCTGCTCCGCCCCCTCGGTGACTGTGATCAAACATGCACGGACGCGCACGTGTGTGTTTTGTGTGTGTGTGTGTGTGTGTGGAGCAGGGATCAGAAGCTGAGGGAAGTGTGTGTGTGTGTGTGTGTGTGTGTATGTTTGTGCAGGTCTGTCGGTGGGAGGGTGAGGGTGCTCTGTGATGCATGGCTGATGTCGCTGACATCGTCGTCACAGGCCACTTTCCACACACACACACACACACACGCACGCACACGCACACACACGCAAACACAAACACCACCACACGCTGTCAGAAATAGCTGATCCTCACATTATCCACACAGCACAGGCAGCATTCCTGTCCTGACTCCTGCTCCTCACTAGCAGTGTGTGCCTCTTTTATACTTTGGACCCCCGTTACTGGAGTTCCCCAGGGACCGCTACTAGGACCCCACTCCCTTTCACCCCCCCTTTTCAGCCCCGCTCCTCAAAATGGAGCAGAGGGGAGGCTCTCGACGAAAGGGTAAGTTTCTCTTGCTGTCGAAGGGCAAGTAGCGAGTAGTTTTAGTTTTAGTCAAGTGTGTAATATTTATTTATTTTTGATCCGTAGCATTTTTATAGGGCAGGTGTGCAGGGATGAGTTGTTTCTGTTTTATTGATGGGCTCTCCGTAGTGCACCTGCATTAGAGCCAGTCGCTTGTCTTGTGTAATGATAAATAATTGCTCCACCAGTGGGAGAATCTGGCTTTTAAAGGAGTCACTGAGTTGTTGTTGTTGTGTCCCTGGACCAGAAGTGATACAGAAGTATTAATCAGCAGCAAAGAAGGAACTTTGTTGTGCTTTGTGGAGTCAAAAGTCAGGCTGTGTGCATGAACTGTGGTCCTGTATGTATGAATGAATGAATGAATGGACTGAGTACAGCACAGACTTTATTAATTGCAGTTGATAAATCCACTTTAAATATTAATGCACCCGTGGTTGTCTCCAGCAGTCGACCAGGTGCTACCAAAAGTGCATGTAAATTAAGTGAAATTAGCTGATTTGTTTCTGCTGCCTCCTTGGATTTAAAGCTGATAATTGTGTGTTTTTACATAAATCTTGTCCAGCCTTGCTATATCTTCCAAACCGCCATATTTTTTCTTGTATCTTTTATGGTTTGGTTTGGTATAAGAGCCACGGGCTAACTCTAACTCTGGCAGCGTTAGGCAGCTTACGGTGTCGTCACAGTGTGCAGCTTAGTGGTTATAAATAGGATGCATGGTCATTTATTACCACAGTGACCAGAGAGGCTGAGCCTATAGCCATTAGCACTTCCTGAATTGTACCTGTACCTGCAGGTGAATCTGATGATGATGAAGTTGATGAAGTCTGACTCAAAACCATCATCATCCTCTGCCTTGTGTTGTGTTGCTGTGGCAGGATCAGGGAATCCCTCTCTCCCCCCTTATGTAACATCACTGACTCTAATGTCAAATAATGCTCTTTAACTCTCAGATGTTAAAGCAGCACACACCGCAAGTAAGGATTTAAAAAACTGTGCAGTGTGCACACTCGTAACGTGTTTACATTTGCATATAATATACAGGTGCATCTCAATAAACTATATCATGGAAAAGTTCATGTACAGTAGTTCAAGTCAAATAGATGGAGATACTTTTCAGAAGGACAACATTTCCATATTATAAATGCTTTTTTAAATATGTTTTTTTTTTTTAGAGATACTGAAACTTAAGGTCTTCATGAAATGTGACCCATAACAAAGTCCTTATAGGCCATAATCATTACAATTCAAAGAAATTAAATAAATAAAGACATGAAATGTTTCATTCTCTGTGTGTAATGGCTCGTTTTACTTTTTGAATTGAATTACTGACATAGATGAACTTTTCCATGATATTCTATTTTATTGAGATGCACCTGTACCTGTGTGTACCTATTTGAAGGAATTTTAGGTGCTGACAGTTTGATTTGCATCGTTAAGGGAATCAATTGAAAGTATGGGTCCTTGATGTGAAAGGTGAGAAAAAAGTATAATGCTACTTCTTCTGCACATTATTGTGCTGATATCCAAACTGCTTTTTATTCATACACTTAAATTCATATTCATACAATATATTGTCAATAGTATTCTATGGGTAGAGAAGCACCAAAATGGTCCTTTTTTGTCCTGGGCAAAAGCTGTCTTTGCAGCAGACACCAATAATCTATTATTTATTAAGTGTGCCATCAATTATAAGTGGAAATTTAAAATCCATTTGGGTCCCAGGGGGCAGTTAGCAACAAAGTTGTAATAATGATATATCATACCAAGGTTTTTTAGCACATAGGCTTTGAGAATGATCTCAGATTGTTATGTTTTTATCAGAGGGTGTTGAATATGGTCATTGCCTCTTTCATAGTAAATGCCCTTTACCAATGTCACACTGTTCAGGCAGGGTCACCATAATGTGCTGTAGCAGCGGGACGCTCTCCGCACCACCTGCAGAAATGGAGCACACACACACACACACACACAAAGCTCTCGCCATCAAAAACACCTGCATTCATTCATCAACAGTTACACAAGAGGTTTCGCCCCTCTCCCTCACTCCCTTTTTTATTATACCAACATCAGTGGTTTGCTTAGATTCTGTACCCAGAACTAGCAGCTGACCGATTATCATTCATACAATTGTTATAATAGCTATTTATTTTTATTAATTGCTGATAAAGTCAGTTGAAATATACTATTTTGGCTGCCATACAGCTGTTTATCCCCGTTTGTAGTTTGTTAAAGAATATTTCCACTGGTTTAAGACCGAGGCTGCTGTTAGAGAGTTATGAAATTACCTGTTATATAGGTGAAATAAGGTCACACACAGAGCAGTTTTAAGTCACAAATCCTACTGTGCATAAAGACTTTGTAACAGCAGTTGTGTTTCTAGCCACTTGACAAATGTGACTCTCTTTTAAACTCTCATTTGTGGATTTCTGCAACTCTGGAGAGAGAAATTTCTGGACCATTACCAGATGTAAGAGGCTGGAAGAGGTAGTGAGCATTTGATTTATCAGAGCTTGTTTGCTGAAAATATATGTGTGTGCTGCTGCAGCTGGAAATGGGTTTCAAGAGAGCGCTGAGAGTCTGAGAGTAAACACTGTAATAAATTAGCAAACCGTAAAAGCATTGAAGAGCTGGGGGTAATTCACACTGGGGTCATTACTGCAGGTACAGGTATGGTTGTCCTTTTTATCTCTTATATGAGAGGAAAAATAGTTGCCACAGCAATTCAGTTACTACTAAACATTTAAACTTTGCCAACTAAGTAAGCAGATCTGTTACCTGAAGAAACAGACATCAAAATATTAGATATTTGTTTTAAATAAGAGAATAAAGTTCATTATAAGGTTAAATCAAAACTTTTATAGTTTGCAGTTGGTTGGGATCTCATCCTTTGATTGTTTTGTTGACTTGAATGTGTTGAATCATCCGTTAGCTGTGTTTTCTATTCAAGCAGCAGTAAGTTTATATGCAAAAGTAAGAAGAGGGAGTGTGGAGAAGAAGAAGAAGAAGAAGAAGGCAGCAAACGCAATAAAGGAGATGCATCGTAGCAGCAGTGCATGGACTCTTTTACTGCCAGTCAGATCGTTAAATGCAGCACATAAACACCTTTCATTGAAGTAGAAAGAAAAACAATCAGTGTTTCAGTGCGAGACGTTGGACGTTTCGTAGTTAATGAAGTGACCCTGACACAGAACATCGACTGAAATCAGGTTCAATTCCTCACTGTGGTCACAGGTTTTATGGGATTCGAGCTCTGCAGATGTTTTCAGCACTGACAGAAGCTCCACTAAGACGCTGCCCCAGTTTATTGATGTGGAAGTGTTCCCATACCTCTGTTATAAGTTGTTCCATATCAGGGTACATACATTATAGTAATAGGTTGAGTCTGGAAGATCCATTTAGCTGGAGACATTGATGTGTTTTTAAGACCGGACATGGTTCGTATCACACTTCCTCCTCTCTCTGCTGCAGACCAGGTGCACAAATTTTGTTAATAGAAATATATACAGTATATCTATATATTTCATTTGACTCCTTCTGAACGAGTTCATATAAGCAGTGGTGGTGCACATTCAGCATTGCTGGCCTGACATGAGAACAGCTGATGTTAGGACTTTTTGGCAATGCAGGATGGGTAATAACGTCAAAGACCAGGCTGCCACCTCTGCAGTATATGCCTGCCTGGTCAGTCATCATCATAACTGAGCTGGGATGTGGAGCTGGACAAGGTTGTAGAAATTATTTTGGCCCAATGTGATCTGAATCTTTTTTTTTTTCCCCCACAAATTGCAAGCAGAGTGTGTAAAGTGGGTAAAGCTGAAGGTCAGTCGTTGCCGTCGTCCTGCAGCTTTGACTCATGAGGTAATGAGGACAGCTGATGTAAAGGACTCAGATGTTTCAGTGAGTGAGGAAGCGCCGTGCAACCGGATCTCATCATGTTTGCACATAAACATGAATTTCCAGGAAGCTGAGTAAATTAGTCCAAGGTAACTGTGGCAGCATTTTCTAATGTGCACAGAGGCTAACATCTGTTAACTAGGCCAGAGTGTTGTTACTGTATATGAATCTGGACCATGTCCCCTAGGACTGTTCGCCACAGCAGACCTACGGACACTCACACACACGTACACGTTGACATTTACACACCAATGATCAGGATTATACTGTATGTAGACTGACTGACGGACATCGATATCACAGATCATCTACATCTTCCTCTGCAGTGACAGATGTTATTAAACCCTTTTCTTCAGCGCCGTCTGCAGCGACTTGTGTGTATCTATTGGGAGGATTTTGTGGCAGCTGGCACCTCTGCCTAGTTTGGCATGGTGACGTCGTTGAAGTTCAACTACAGGTCACTGGAGGATTTAATGACAAGGAGGTGGCATAAAATTCGTCGTCACTCATCAACCTTTTTAGGTATTTTTAACCTAAAGGGGCATTACCTCACTGCTAGTTTAATTAGTGGTTCATTTCTGCTTGACCTACATTTAATTTCCAATCAATGAAAGTGCTGTGTGATTTCTGTCAGTTATGCAGTTCAGCGGTCAAAGATAATTTTCTCAATCACATTTTTACAGTTAAAGTATACATTTGTTAAATTGATTAATTATTTAGCCTTTGATATTATAGAAAATAGTGTGGGGGGGGAAAACATGCTAACCTCAAGTAATGCAAATCCTTAAATTGGAGTAAGCACACACTTCTTTCTTCTTTTTTTATGATTTAACAACCTATCTTAAATGATTGACTAATTGTTCAAGTTCCTAATAAGATACAATCCTTAAGTGATGTAATAATGTGTTGTCCATCATGACAGATCTGGCTTGGCAATACGACATGAGGGATAAAAACAAAACAAAAAGGATGTAAACATACAAAGATAAGATTGAAAGTTACTACTTAATCAAACTTACATTTTTCCCATTTGATTTTTTATGCTTTTCTACCTTGTCTTGATTTGTTGCGATTATTTTTTCCAAAAGCAATTGGCTTCACACTTTATTTAAAAAAAGAATTCAAATTGAAGTTCCTTTTTATTTTGTTTTTAACCCTTTTCTGTTCTCTCTTGTTTTTGTTTTGTCCTGTTTTGTTTTACATGCCATTGCTTCCCATCTACTAAATGAGTGAGCAGATAATTGAAGAGGGCTCTGTGTTACTAAATATTTTCTAAACTGTAATCGTGGAGCTTTTCCTGGCTGCAGTCATACAGTACTCCAGTCATTCATCGCCAAGAGCCTACCTTTAGTTACCGACCGTAAAGGATAGCGGTCACTTCCTGTTTGACATCTAAAGCACCTTACACATGTGCACGTTCTATAAGCAGAGACTTCACCTGATTCGGAAACAGTGTTGCCAGTTTTAGCCTCCTGCCGGGCGTCAAAGAGGATTAAAGCTAGTGTCATTTAAGACAATGATTACCTGTGGTGTATGTGTGTGTGTGTGTGTGTGTGTGGCGTCTGCGTTGGATAGGATAACGGGTTGACTCACCCTTGGCTGCATCCTTTCCTCATAGTATCATACAGAATGGCCATGATCATGAAACTCATTCCCTGTCATCCCGGCTTAATGAAACACTGCGACTGTGCTCTAACCTATTATATTCCACTATCCCACTCGTACTGTGTGTGTTTTTTTTTTTTTTTTTTTTTCAAAGAGCCACACAGCGCAAGGACAGAGTGACTTTCCCTGTGATTACCAGCGAGCTAAGCCACCACGCTCCAAGCCTCTTATTCCCCCCGCAGCTGGATCAAGCAGTAAAAGTTATCCATGAAATCCCCATCGCAGTCAGAGTTCACAATAGGCAGCTCCACTGATGGATGGATGGGTGGAGAGGTCCAGAGAGCTGTGGTTATGGCTGACTTAACAATGTGAGGGCCACCCTGGCAAACGGTGATATACGGTCGGCTCTCAGTGTTTCTCGTTCTCTCCCGTCCCGAGGCTTTGGACCGTTTAAGTTGTAGGAAGCAAGAAACTGTTTACACAACATTAAGTCTTGGATAAAGATCATAAACATAACATAAACACCAGATAAGTTCAGCTTTTTCACTGTTTTATCATAACACAGGCAAACCATTTAATTTATCAATCAGTTACATACTGTATTCATGCCGCATTTATCATTTAGCTTATAACAGAACTGTCATGAGCATCAAGGTTATTTAGTTTTTCATCTTGATTTACTTATTTTAGTTTAGTTTTAGTTTGTTCAACAAGTGACTAAGCAGTTTTTTATTTAGTCTTAGTCAGTCTTAGTCTTGGTTTTTTAAGTTTTAGTAGAAAACCTCTGAAACCTCTGAAGATGGACTTCCAAATTTGTGGGATTTGTTCCCTTTTAGTTGCATCCCATAAATGTTCCCATCAGTCCTCATCGCTCTACATTCACTCTTATCTACCTGTGGGTCATAGCCTACTCGAAGTTGTCCCATATTGAGCTGTGGCGTTTTCTTTCTGCAGCTTTGGACATCTCTAAGGAAAGTAAAACTAGGCTAAGGTTCATTGGCTTTTTTATTTTTATTTCAGGTTATTAAATTATTTTTTCACTGCCAGTTTTAGTTTTAGTCTTAGTTTCGGTTAACTATAATAACCCTGCGGCGGGGCGGTGCGTGGCGCAGTGGGTTAAGCAGGCGCCCCATATATTGAGGCTATAGTCCTTGTGCAGGCGGCCCCGGTTTGAATCCCGCATTGGACGGCCCTTTCCTGCGTGTCATTCCCCCTCTCTCTGCCTCCCCATTTCCTGTCTCTCTCGACTGTACTGTCAAATAAAGGCATGAAAAAAGCCCCCAAAAAAAACTTAAAAAAAACAAAACAAACTATAATAACCCTGGTGAGCAGCATTAGATAAGAGTTAATACAAAGAAGCTTGAATGAAACATTTCCTGGGGCTTTGAATAGTTTGAGTCATTAACAGTTGACAGTTTGATGGTGGTTCACTGTTTCTGCAGGAATTGCTGTGTCTGTCGTCTATTATCCGTTGTGTTAGTTTAAGGTTAGGACCACGGACTCTTTCTTTGCTCCTCAGTCACCACCTCTGCTCCGCTTCCTCTTGTATTTTTCCTCTTTTATGACTTTTGAACCTCATGTTTATTGTTTTAGTTTTTGTCTCATTGGCTTTTTATTTATAGTGTTTTATTGTCCACAAAGCACAATGTCACATTTTTGTCTGTTTGTTTTGCGAAGGCTTACGCCAGCACAGTTTTATTATTACCCTTGTTGCGTGGCAGAACTGGGATCTGCTTCGACTGCTGACTTTTCCTCTCTCCTTCTCACAACACTCAACAGCAGCTTGGATGTTTTTATTCTGTATATTATAATTAGATCTGATATGATGGGAAATTAACTAGATGAAATTAATCATTCATCTGCTGAAATTGGCTTTCTATTTTTTTCCTTTTCACTTGCATCATGGTTATTTGTGTATACCTAAGTACACTTATTGGAACCATCATATAGTTATGTGAATTAATAAAGGGAAGTGTGCTGTACTGACCCTCCCCTGGTTACACTTGGACCAGACTGCAGCCTGTTTGCTGTCTTAGCCTCTGCACTCGAACTTGTCCGTCCATTCAAAACATTTGCTCAGTGCGTTGCTGAGCAGGTTGTCGGCCACCACAAGCAAAGACACAGTGTGATTCACAGTTTGGTGCCAGAATGTCCTCTCTGTCTGAAGACGGGCTCTGGTTGCTGAGTGTTATGAGGACCAACTGTGTGTGTGTGTGTTCTGTTGTGGTTGGCAAGTAGTTGATGAAGGGAAGATGGTGCGTTTATTTGCTGGCTGCAATATCATGCGTCTTTCCTCCAGTGTTATCAGTGCTTTTGACGGATGAATTGAAATCCTTGCTCACAGGCGTCCAGTCACCTACTCTCCTCTTGAAATGATCCCACACTTTTAACCCCTAGAGGTCCAAGCCATTTTCCCCCATTTCTTGCCCGCCTGGTCTTCTTATCTAAAAATGGCTCTGTATCCTCAACCCTAGAAGGTATAATCAAATCAGTAACATCTTTTTTTTCAGCACAACCTAGGCTATCACAATATGTATGCTGCAGTGATGTCAGATGAATGTATAAAAAGTTAGATGTCCACAAATACAAAAGAAAAAACAAAATCGGAAATGTAATCACAAGTAATTTATTCAAAACACACAACAAATATATTGGAAGTTCTATTTACACATTTGAAAATTGTCTAATAAAGTGTTTTCTGTGAGAAGAGAACAAAAAAACACATCAAAGTCAAAATGTTTTACAACTATTTACATATAATACAAAAATGGTCTATTCGTTTTTTAGTTATATTCATAAGTGCCATTGGTAGTGACACGCCTGACCCCATCCTGGATGCCAGGTACGTGGACCCCAATGGTCTTGGCAGGAGGAGGGATGGTCACACTGATGCCACACAATTGAGCTGTCAGTTCCTGGAGGAATTCTTTGTGTGACATTGCTTCTTCTTGCCTCTCACTGCAAAGCTCCTTGTGCAGGAGGAAGCTGTTTGTGGCTGCGATATCCATGAAATGGAAAAATAGGGTCTTGTACCAGCGTGATGTTTTGTGGGACACAGTATAGTACTGGATGAGCTGGTCACTGAGGTCAACTCCTCCCATATACTTGTTGTATTCGCACACTGGTCTTGGGCATGTGATCGCCTCTTTGCTCCAGCCTCCAGCCACTTCACAAACAGCAGGGGGTCTTCTCGGATCCACCTGAATGAGCCTCTTCTATCTCTTTTAGTGAGGGCATTGGTGTTTGTGTGGGGGCAGCCTTTTCTGTTGTCCCTGTATGTGCCACATGCTCCGATGTTAAGACTGTGGAGATCGCTGAACAGTTTCGGACTGGTATAAAAAGGTAAGATGGATTGATTAGTGACATGACGGAGTCGTATGCGAGACCAGAGCCAGAGGGAAACTGCGATTTGCCCGTGTAGACTGTGAAGTCTGAGGTGAATCCATTGCTGCTGTCTGCCAAAACAAACAACTTGAACCCCCATTTCGTTGGCTTTGATTTTATATACTGGGTAAAACCAGTATGGGCCTTTGTGGCGACCATCCGCTCGTCAATGGAGAGGTTCTGCCGGGGGTGGTAGAAGGCTCTACATGTATCCTTGATGGTGTCCATCAGTGGCCTCAAGCGGAATAGCCTGTCGTGTTCTGCAGTGCCTTTCTTCGCATCATTCCTGGTGTCATCTTCTGGATCACTCATGTGGAGGTTTGAGTGATGCAGGAAAGGGTGAATTTCATAAATTACTGTAACACACAGGCCTGTGTTTACAAACTGCATTGATTGTGACTTATCCTGTACTTTCTTTGCTTCTGTTGCAAGTGAATTTCCCACTTATGGGATCAGTAAAAGTCTTATGTCTTATGCTTGTCACATGTTTGTGTTGTTAGTTATCTCTCGAACAAAATAAACATCTCTCTGTTTATTATATCATCACTAAATATGCCCAGTTAGCGAAACCCGAGACATTTGATTACCTTAATGTCTCATAACCACAGGGACCAGACAGAAAAATCAATGTCTGATTGTGACTGAGTTAATTATAAGTAGATTTTTATCCTGCATAGTTTTTGTTACTTGATTGTGGAAGAAGAAAACAGTGGCTTGGCATGCAAATTAGTTAAATAAGTATTGATGTGTTTGTCAAGCCAACTTGACTTTGTACTGTTGTTGTGTCATCGTGCTCAGATTTTGCCACGTCATTTGCAGTATGTGTGACTGTCCCATCTGATGCTGTTGTATCTAAATAGTTTTATTCAGCAAGTCTCACAGCTTTGACATTGTTCATGGAGCACACGACCTCCTCAGTGTCACATTGTGTTCAAATAATCTGCTGCTACATGAGCTGGACGGGTCAGTCGTACAGCTGGCTCTTCCTTTGTTTCTATTTAAATGTGTCTTGGATGAATTTTTAATGGCAACCTTGACGAAGGTCCAAAACATGGACATCCTGGTGTTAAAGTGAAACGTGGATCGTGTTGTTTAATTTATTTATCAAGTGGGTTATGAATCCACTAAATGTATTTTTTTCTAATGTGTGTGTGTATGTGGTTAAGGGCTACACACCTTTACAGCCTGTGCTTAGTGTGAATACAAAGGACCTGCAAACCTGAGACCAAAATTATTACAATCCATTGTTGACAGTGAAAACACTGAGTGTGTTTATTTGCCAGCCAACGCCCACATATTGTGCTTTGGTTACAGTGATGTGTAAACCTACACCACGTTTCTTCCTGTGTTTCCGCAGGTGATGGACTTCCAAAGGAAAACAGTCCCTTCATCAACAACACAGACATCGACAAAGGAAACAGCTACGATGGCACCAACATGGCTCTTTTTGAGGTAAAATGTGCAACAGTGCTCTCAACAATCTTCACCTTCAGATAACCCAGACAGACGCACAGTTCACCGGGGTGACTTACCGAACAAGGAAGCAAAGCAGCCTGATTTGTTTTGGCAAGATTGTACAAGCCATGAATGAAAAAACCCCAAACTGTGGGGTAGAAACTGCAGGTTGCGTTCACTTCCATAATTCTGCAGTTTAAATTAGAGCCAGCCTACGAAGCTGAGGCCATTCATTAATGCAGAGTTTACTAAAGCATCAGGGTAAGTTGTGGTGAACCAAATAAATAGTACTCAAGGAGGTGAAAGTACCAATTTTCTCTTAACTCAACAGCGCATCAGTCAAAGAGTTTATTTGTCTCAAAAAGCCCCGTGCATTCCTTTAAGTTTGTTCAACTGACCCGTTGCCAGGTGCTTTGCTCTGCCATTTGGCAGACCTTGCTGCTCTGTGGTCACTGGCCCTTGTATAGAATCAATTAAGCACTGCGGCTTCTGTTTTTACCACTTGCCATGAAGCTGATCCAACCGTGCTATTCTAAGATGCTTAGATGTTAGCGAGTTAAATACTGCGCTCCTCAGTTTGATCCGTGTAGAGTTTGCCCTTCTAAGAAAACAGTAACTAACCACAAAAAAAAGACCAATTTAGAGTTGACAAAGTTTTTTTTTTTAAACATCAAAGATGATTTTCCATGTTGTTGACAACAATAAAGGAATACTGGATATGAAATAAGTTGTTCAGCATGTTAAAAAAAACAAAATCTTTACTTGCAGGAGGAAATGGACAGCAACCCCATGGTGTCATCTCTCCTTAACAAACTGGCAAACTACACCAACCTCACGCAGGGCGCCCAGGAGCACGAAGAAGCTGATGAAGATGAGGGGCCCAAGAAGAAAGCTGTTAAGGTAATTGTCTAATATGAAATCTGTGTCACAGCTAATACAAAAGGTGCTCTCCCTTTTTGTTTTGTTTTTTTATTCTTTTTGCCCTATAACAGGAAGTTTGGATATATTCAATGAGGAAACTTCTCATACCAGAAACAGTTTTGCAAGTTAAATCTTGCAGCAGTGTTATTGCAAATCCAGTCAGGCAAGGCAAGGCATTTTATTTGCGTAGCCCATTTTTACAAACAGTTTGTCTTTAGTTTATACAGCATCATTACAACATCCTCTGCCCTTAGACCCTCACATTCACTGAGGTAAAAACTCCCAAGAAAACCCTTTTAACAGGGAAAAGGAACAGAGGAGGGATCGCACACCCAGGACGGGCAGACGTGCAATAGATAAACAGTTTATAACACCGAATATGGAAAGACATGGAAATTGAATCAGGGAGTTTGTATTGCATAAACTTATTTTGGAGGGATTGTAAGAGTACTGTAGGTCCTTGGTCAACAAACAACAAACAACAAACAAGTTACCTTAAATGCAATATCTTATTCTGAAGGCAATAAACACTACAGAGCTCACAAAATACCTGTATGACCTGTTGACCCTGCTGGTTGGGTCAGAGAAGGAGGTGGGAGGGGGTGTACTGTTACAGTTTTTGACAGGGATTTAAAGAAGAAAAATGTAACACTGGCAGTCTGGCCTCTAGTCAGCAGCACAAACTCTCGTCCCCTTCCGACCATTTGTACTGTTACTCCTCATGTTTCAGTTTTTTAGGGGAGAAGAATTAAAAGTAGCCACAGTTCTGCCATGCGGCCTGTAGATGCTTCTGTAACCGCAGCCTCAGTCCCAGGCTAGTTGCGCCATCCTGTCCCCCCTGAATGGAAATAGGCCTCTGGTTCCTCCCATTGGCTCGTAGGAACATCTTAAAGAAATAAGTGGATGAAGCTGACACCATTGTCGCCCCTCTTTTGTCTGAACCAGTGGGATTAATGCTGTGCATTTGGAGATAAATGGCAAAAAAGGTAGCTGCTTGTCAATCTGAGGTGATCGATTTGATGTTGTTGGGTTTTTTTTGTTCTCTCATAGAAAAGCTTAATATATTCCTCTTTGCCTGGGTTTTTTTTTATAAGCTGTTGCGAAACTAGTGTGGAAGGATTGAAGGATTTTCAACAACTTGTGTTACTGGTCATTGGATAGTATAAAGTGGTTTATATGAATGATGCCTCTGTCACTGAGATGTAAGTCTTACATACGTTTCTTACGCTAGCTCACATTACGCTCCTCACATTTTTAATGGAAGCAACTTTTGCTTTGGAAATTTAGCATTTTCTTTTGTGTCATTATGATTGAAGAGGGGTTAGGACTAGATTTTGATGGACTGAACCACAGCTTTTCTGTCCTTTTTATTAAGCACTGGAAGAATCAGCAACACTGTCCGAGACTGAACCTAGAGGTTGACTGATGTGTTTCTTTCCGAGCCGATTCTCATAATGCATAATGCTGCACCAAGTTTATGCACGTTTTCTAAGCTGTTGAGGTGTTTGTATTGTTTTGGCAACCAATTTGTATCACTGGACTTAAGGTAAATAACAGACACTTATGCAAAACTCCTTGACAGCACCACACACTCCATCCTCCAACATGATCAAGGTTAATTGCAGAGTAGCTGGTTTGATGGCTTCTCTGTCCTGCTCAGTGTCTTTTGGAACAAAACAAATTGACTTGTTCATAAGATTTTGGATGTTAAGATGATGATTTTCACCAATATCAGCTCTGCACACTCACTGGATCTCCTAATACTCACTAATGCACATCGATTGTCATCAACCAATCAGATCGTGCCTTAGGCAAGACATTTCTCAAGAAGACAGAGTGGTGTCTACAGAGCCAATTAATAAATGATGCTGTATCTAAATTGTACTTGACACAGTAACTGCTATGTGGCTTCACATTGTGTTGGGCTGCCATACTGTAGATAAAACTGTGTATAAACATAATTCTAATCGTCTTTTCTTTCCCATTTCATCCTCTATAGAGCCCACAGATGGGGACCTTCATGGGCGTCTACCTCCCCTGCCTCCAGAATATCCTGGGGGTCATCCTGTTTCTCCGCCTTACGTGGATTGTCGGCACAGCCGGCATCTTGGAGTCCCTGGCTATTGTCGGCTTGTGCTGCTCCTGTGTGAGTACTCGGGATACAAACAGGACTCTTGCTGTGGATTTTATTTATGCTTTATGAGAGGATTTAGTCAGAGTCGGAGTCAGAGTGACAAAGATTATGTAAGAGTGAACTTAATGTACATAGCCAGCTCTTTAGTGTATTAATATGACTACATTAGCACACCAGAGTGTTTTTTGCTGACACTGGGGGCAGAAGCAGTTTCAACCTTTAATGGCGGACTGATGCAACTGCAGGATTGACAGCAGTAACGAATGACTGGTGAATTGTCTGTGGCCACAGATCCCTCCTATATTTAGCCACTGTGTCTCCTCTCCATTTCCCATACACTCCTCTAACTTTTTAATGGCACCTGGCGGCCTGACGTCTAATCCGTCCATCTGCAAAGTGTCAGAAATGTAGCGACGTGCCACACTCACACAGTGGCTATATTTGCCAATCCCAGGGCAGACAATGGATTACTAAAGTTTAATCAGGGAAAGTACAAAACAAAACCTCTCAGATGAATGCTCTCTGCTTCATAATGAAATGCTCTAAGGACGTAACACAACTAGTTTCACTTTCAATATGGCCAAGACTGAAAAAGTGACAGTGACACCAAACAGTAAAAGAATCGAACTTAAAATGATCAAGAACTGAGAAATACATTAGACTCCATGATTCCTAGACATTCATTTGTATTTTTATTTGTCAGAAATACCAGATTTTGAATTTGATCCGAAGGAAATAGTAATGTTATGAATTCGAATTAGTTCGAATTAGTTCGAATTCTTAGTTTTATGAATCGTTGCCTTGTAAGATCGCAGCCCCATTTCATATATTACAATCTAGCTAAAATGCGTTGGCAGGTTTACCCCCCCTCCCCTGCCATGGCATCACTGCTGTTACATAATAAGAGAGCGAAGCTTAGTCAAACAGATTAATGGTCATTTTCACCGCTTAGACCCCATCTGACTTTGTACTGATGGTTCCACGTCAGCCACCTGCTTTTAGGTCACATTTTATGCCGTGGGTCCAACACCACCACAAATATCTAAAAATAACCTAATGGGAATTTCATTGAACTTCAGTTCAGAGCAGTAATGGTTTATTATTCTGCTGTGTCCCCTAACAGCTGGCTGTGTTTAATCTTTTCCGTTGTGTGCTCTTATGGTCATTCGATAATTTATCTTCATTCATTCGCTGTTTTACACATTGAAAGCTGCAGTAGAGAGTAAAGGGTGACACAGTGGTCCAATGGTTTGCCCTGTTGCCCTGCAGCAAAAAGAGTAAAACATAGTGTAACACTGTTGTGAGTGGTTGTTTTTTACTTTTATGTCCAGACTGTTTACCCCCTATTATTATTTGGGATTGGCTGCAGCTCTCCATCGACATCGAGTGGATGGACACGATTAAAAACTAATCAATCAGTTCCTCCCCTTCATTA
This sequence comes from Trachurus japonicus, assembly GCF_045865225.1. NCBI lineage: Eukaryota > Metazoa > Chordata > Actinopteri > Carangiformes > Carangidae > Trachurus > Trachurus japonicus. Next base: position 4,705,167 of record NC_140926.1, read on the forward strand.
TGATTAGTGTGAAAGCTTTAATGGTAATACATTAAGTTTAGTTTCAACACTCACGGTAGAAAAGTTCTTGTGTGACCTTGACGTTTAAGAAGATCAACATTTTGTTCTTCTGGTTGAGTTTGTCTGAAGTCCCATTGCAAATCAATTTCCTAAAATGGAAAGAATCGAAGTGTCAGCACTCACAAATTACTATTAATTTCAGCTCTTGGCTTTCTTCAGCGTTAAATAAATGTCCTACACTTTTCAGGTGGCTGTAAAACAAAACAAAACAAAACAAAACAAAAGGAACTGAGTTCAAATGAATTATGGGAACTGTGAGTTAACTTTTTCACATTTCCCCAGTGAGGGTGTAACAGCCAGTGCTGTGTTTTACTGTAAATACTTTGATTAATTTACGGTCAGGTCCAGCTACAGTAGCTGCTTAGGGCTTCAGTGGAAGTGGGAGGTAAATCTGTCAGTTTAATTGGCTTTACTCCAGCTCGTCTGCCACTTTAAACCCGACGCCCAGCAAAGAGCACACAAGGTTTATCTTGGCCGTGTCCTTGTCCTTATTACACTTTCTCCTCTTTCCTTTGTCCTCTTCCTGTCCCCTGCCTTTTCACCTTCATGCTACCCCCCCCCCCCCTCCTCTCTTTGTTTCATCTCTTAACTTTTATGCCTTTCTTTTCTTTGTTCTTCTTATCTCCAGTCTCCTCTGCTCTGTCCTTTCTCTCTCTCTCTCTCTCTCATCCGGAAGCACTGTTAGGTAACAGGCTGATGTAAATATCCTCCACAATGACTGATTTCACAGAATGGCTTGTATCCATTACCAATCCGCAAGATTTAGTAGAGCATTAGCCCCTAAGAAGTATTTTAACAGGCTCAGCGCCAGATTGACCTCTTCAAAGATCCTATTGTTGGGGAAAATCTCCAAAGTTCATGGAAGGAAATAATTATGAGGTGGGCAAGGAGCTTTGTGTTAATTATCAATTCACCTCTGATCTTCACTCTTCCACAAGAGGAAATTACTTCCGGGCAATAATGACATGGCAGATAACCTTGTCGCAATACATTTAAAGAAATATTGATGAATCTATCAATAAAGCTTTGATGTTTTTCTTCCTTTCCTCTCCCCACAGACCATGCTGACAGCCATATCCATGAGTGCAATCGCTACCAATGGTGTGGTGCCAGGTATGACGCTTTGGTGCTAAAACATACAGTTTAACAAACTCTTTTTTTGTTTGTTTGTTTTAATATATTTCACAAGCTGGTGTTCACAAGCTTCAGATGGAGTTTTACTATTTCCCAGCTTTAAATATTTGAACATAAAATCCAACTCTTTCTTCCTTCTCAATTAATTACAACATCCTCTTCCTCATAAAAAAACGTTCCTGCTGTGTTTTGTTTTTCTTCTCCACAGCTGGAGGCTCCTACTACATGATTTCCAGATCTCTTGGTCCAGAGTTTGGTGGAGCCGTCGGCCTCTGTTTCTACCTGGGGACAACGTTTGCTGGTTCCATGTACATCCTGGGTACTATAGAGATTCTGCTGGTAGGTGCTGGTGGTTTATCAACAAACCTCTATTAACAATTCATCCACATGAGTTCATGCTACTTACCCAGGCTCACATTGTGCAAGGCAAGGCAAGGCAAGGCAGCTTTATTTATGTAGCGCATTTCATACCAAGGGGCAACTCAACAAAACATTTAACAGTAAGAATTCAAAATGGGGAAAAAAGCATAAAAAACTTTTTAAAAAATTTAAATAAAACCCCAAATAGTTAAAATTGGAAACATTAAACATACAATGAAAAGCAAGAAAAAAGAATGAAAGAAAGTACAGGAAAGAGAGAGAGAAATGTAGAGCATAAAATATGAGTAGGATGAAATATTGATTTGTATAAAAATAATTAAGAGAATTTACAGTGCACATCTAAGATTAAGATTTAAAGTTCTTTAAAAGAGCTCATCCATAAGCACATGAAAAGAGAAATGTTTTTAACCTTTATTTAAAAAGACTAAGTAATGTTTGTTTTTTTGTCTTATTTTTGCAGACTTACATTGTGCCTAAAGCGGCCATCTTTGTGGCCGAAAAAAAGGAGGACGAGGTGGATGCCCTGCTGAATAACATGCGAGTTTATGGCACATGCTGCCTCGCGCTGATGTCTGTGGTCGTCTTTGTAGGGGTGAAATATGTCAACAAGCTAGCTTTAGTCTTCCTGGCCTGTGTCATCCTGTCCATCCTCGCCATCTACGCTGGAGTCATCAAGACCATCTTTGAGCCACCAGATTTCCCGTGAGTCCGGTTTACAGTGTCATTCCCCCTCGTTGAGCTACAGTGACAGTTTTTCTTTTTGTCTAGAAATATGTATGGATGTTTATTGATTTTCAAGAGAAAACATTTAAAAAAGAGAGAGAGAGAGGAAAAAAACATAGAAAAAAGAACAAATAACATACAGAACACACACTTGGCTCACATTTTTAAGGTAATTTAGTAGTGGGTCCCATGTTTTGTCAAACGCATCTCCTCTATCTTTCTTTATAGAATCTCAGTCTCTGCTGATGTAAAGTGTTTGACAATTCTCCCAACCACAAATTATATGTAGGCACAGAGTCCATTTTCCACACACATAAAAACAACTTTTTTGAAGTGCCAGTGACCATCCCAAATTAAATTGCTCTTCTTTCAAATGTATTGATAGAAGAAAGGACACTTGTGGCCCTCTAGTTATGATTATCACCAAAAACCTCAGAAAAACACTGAAAAATACTCTTCCAATATGAATGCCCGGAAGGAATGTGCTAGAGTACCTATCGTGGATTTACATTGGTTACTTACAGTCACAGTTTTTAGCTTCATTAAATAGCAGTTGCCATATTTTAAAAACTAAACAGTCTGTTTTTTTTGCAGATGTCTAACTCGTATCCTTCTTTCCTCCACACAGCGTTTGCATGTTGGGAAATCGCACTCTGCAGAACCACGGCTTCGACAAGTGTCTGAAGACGGAAATCGTGGACAACGTGACCGTCACAACCAAGCTGTGGGCGCTGTTCTGCAGCGGTCCTGAGCTCAACGCCACCTGCAACGAGTTCTTTGTCAACAACAACGTTACTCTGGTGCAGGGCATCCCTGGGCTGACCAGCGGAGTCATCTCAGGTTGGAGTGCATGTTTAATTTCATCCAAAAAATCATCCAGAATCTACTTTGTTTCTGTTAATCCCTTGCAGCCAGCATGCTCAGGCATTTGTGAAACACTAACCTCTTAGTAGAAATTTACACAGCTGAAGACAGACTGCAATATTTTATTAAACACAGCGCAGACAGACAGGTCATTCCCCCTGTTATGTAACTGTTGGCCTATGCAAATGCATTCCTGTCATATTTCTATTGAGGTTACCGGGGTCTTTGTCTGCAGCTACGAAGTGATGATATACTGTATGTTCATATCACTCTGCCTTCTGCCTTTATTTTCTTTAGCTCCTCTCCAGTCTTCCTTAAATCACTCCTCCTTAACCATATTTTTATTGCCTTTCACAGAAATATATTCCTTCCCCTTCTTAATCAGTTAAGGAGGAGAATTTATTTTATGTTTGTTTGGAAACCTCTGGACAGATTACATCAGCTGCACACATTCCCCTTCTTGTATGGTTTTAATAACAACCAGCAGCAGCACCAGCACCAGGACCAGCCATTCACTTGCTGTATCACTTAGCTCTAATGCACTGGACTAATTGATTACTACATCAAAGCAGTCTGGCTGTTATTCAAGTCATAAAACTGATTTTACATATTTTCCTCATGCTGCTTTTGATCTACCACAACAATTTGTGTGTTTATAAATGTATTAAATTGTATTATGTGTTAAATTATGTCCATTTCGCTTCAGTAACAGCAGCGTGTTTTTATTTCTTCTTGCTCTAATACTCTGATTTGGCCTGAGAGTGTTTCACAAGACTGTTGTCTCCAAATCTACAGCCATCTTATCCCCTTTAACTAATACGCTGAGTTTGTATCTCTTTTTCTGTCAGTCCATTTAAAGACAGCTCATGATATTCCCAGTTGGGATGAATTGTAAAACTGTTTGATAACGCTGCTAATTACTGTGTTCCTGTCTCTCCTGTAGAGAACATGTGGTCAGTGTACGGCCCTCTGCACATGTTGGTGGAAAACGACAGGCTGTCATCTGTTGGGACAAGCGACCCCGCCCAGGACATCTACCTGCCCTATGTGGTCAACGACATCACCACCTTCTTCACACTGCTGGTCGGCATCTACTTCCCCTCTGTCACCGGTGAGAATGATAAATGACCTACAGTACACTGGTTACTCTGTCAACTTGTGTTTTACTTCTATGATCATTTATTCATTATCAAACTGTGTGTGACCAACCTCTTCCAGGTATCATGGCTGGTTCAAACCGGTCAGGTGACCTGAGAGATGCCCAGAAGTCCATCCCCATCGGGACCATCCTGGCTATCGCTACCACCTCTTTCATCTGTATCCTTAAGCCTTTAATCTGGCTCTGCTACAATGAAATGACTATGTAGAGCTGTTGGTTTAAAAAGATAATTTACTTTTACAAAATATATTAGTATAAAGTAAAATTGTAAGCATTACTTAAGTGGCTGATATAGTAGATCCTACCCTGCGTTTGTTTAAAGATCACAATCACATGGATACCACCTGTCAGTTTGTGGTTGTTGAGTCCTATTGTGTTTTTTTTCTATGTCTTTTAATTGGGTATTTATAATACAAACACATTGATTACAGAACATACAGAACAGATACATGAAATAATGGGACAAATCAAAATAAAGAATGAAATAAATCAACAGAAATAGGACATATCAGGTTGACCAAGAAAAAAACAATAGGTAAAGTTTTAATATTGTGTTTTTAAAGCTTCTCAAGTTTACTTCCCTAACCGGTGTCTCCCAGACGTCACCTGTGTGGTTCTGTTTGGCGCCAGCATCGAGGGCGTTCTGCTTCGAGACAAGTAAGAGTTTCAGAGAAAAGTGGCCCCACTGGAGGGGAATATGAACATTAGCACAACGCTGTGTGCACATCCTCTTATAAAATGCCAAAATGCTATAATAAAACTAGCTTTTACCAAACAGTCAAACAGGAATAAACGGTGAGTTTGTTAGAGTCTATTTGCTGCTGTTGGATTAAGTTATATTTGGTTCTACAGTTTATATTCATGGCAACAGGACATAGATGTTTGGCTGTCAAAACAAACCACAACGTGTGTGTGTGTGTGTGTTCATTGTAAGGAAGGAACTTGACACCCAGCAACACAGAGATGTATTTTTAAAGTTTATGGACAACAATGAAGCTCAATGGCTCGATGGAGTGATGTAATGCTTTTTATACACACCCAGTACTTTGGGATTTGTTAACATAGGATAAAAAAACATTTAATCAGATCTATAATCTAACTACAGTATGAACATATGTACAGTACACAACAGTATGGTCCAGTTAACGAGTATGGTCGTTTTTGTTTTGCAGATTTGGCGACTCGGTGAAAGGGAACCTCGTCATAGGCACGTTGTCGTGGCCGTCGCCCTGGGTCATTGTGATTGGCTCGTTCTTCTCGTGCTGTGGGGCGGGGCTGCAGAGTTTGACCGGTGCGCCGCGCCTCCTGCAGGCCATCGCACGAGACGGCATCGTACCTTTCCTACAGGTTAGACTCACATTCAGCTCAGATACTGTCAAAGGAACCTTCATCGTTACATACTCATCTTTAATTTCCACTCTTCACTGTGTGTGTGTGTGTATTTATGTTTATTAAAGACTCCTATTAGTTGCTGGGCTTTCCAGCAGCTACTCTCCCTGGGGTCTTGATCACTGAAATTATAATACAATACATATTTTCATTAATACATTGACATACATATTCACAACCATTAAAATACATTACATACACACACACAAACATCTCAACACAAGACAAAGAAACAATCTCACAACACAATTCAAAATACACTGACATAGACA
>NC_140926.1:4711248-4821677 GCF_045865225.1 Trachurus japonicus
CTCTAGACCAGTGGTCCCCAACCACCGGGCCGCGGACCGGAACCGGTCCGTGGATCATTTGGTACCCAGGGCCGCAGAAAGATGATAAATGAAAAATAAAAAAAATACAAAATCGTCCTCGTTTCGTCTATTTCAACACTTCCGGTCGTTTTATTTTGAAAAATGTATGCCACTTCCGTTTGTGCATCGTTCCAGTCGCTGCGCAATTGACAGGCAGGCACAAACGTACAAAGAAGTGGAATAAACACGACGTCGCCGGGCCGGGAAAAACTCAATAATGAGACGACAGAAGACCCGCGACGCTTTCCAACAAGAAGAAAGCTGTTCTAAAAGAAAAAGCACGAGTCCTGTTTAAATTACGGGTTCATTGCAACAGGTGATTCACATGCTCCAAGCTCCGCAATGTGTGTGTGGGACCCGGCTCTCTGCCGCTTCAATCACCTCACAGAAAACCTTTCTTAATTTTTCCTCCCTGCGCTCTGGATTTAAGCAGAATAATCCTGAAGAATCACCACAAAAGCACGGAAAACCTGCTTCCATTGCAAACATATTATGTTTGTGAAACGGAGTTTTCTGCAGCTTCAGCAGCAAAACGAGATGACAGAGTAGACTGGACCCGAGATGACAGACGGAGCATCACCCCCAGATGACTGGCATTATTATTGTGATACTATATTATGGTGAGTTGTAACAAAGAACGTAAACGTAAGAGAAAACTAAGCTATGTGAACATGTAGTCCTGTTTATACAGTAGGCCTACATGTAATGTAAACAGGAGAATTTTCCACCGGTGACCGGTCCGCGGAGATAAAAAGGTTGGGGACCGCTGCTCTAGACTACAAGAACACAAAGACACTTGCTCAAAAGACAGTTCTAAAGACAAAAACAAAGAAAGGCACTGCAGCCAACATTATGGCACCTCTTCATACTCATGAAATTCATGACATCACGCTCTCAAGGAGCAGTAGTTCAACCATACAGTTTTATCCTTCCTGGGTAAACAAAAACAATTTTAGCTTCTTCTTAAAGCATGCAATGTTATTATCCAAGACCAAAAAAAGTGGTAATTTGTTCCATGCCGCCATTGCCCTGTAGTTCAATGTGTCATGTCAATGTGTGTGTTAGGTGTTTGGTCACGGGAAGGCTAATGGAGAACCGACCTGGGCTCTGCTGCTAACTGGAGGGATCTGTGAGATCGGCATCCTCATCGCCTCCCTGGACGCCGTGGCTCCTATTCTCTCCATGTCAGTACCGGTCTCCCTAGTAATAATAATAATATAGCATGTTTTCATTCCATAAAATCAGATTACCAGATAAATACTATGATCCCCTGGGGAATTACACTTCTTAAAACCACCTAAAGCGGGTCATAACAAGGAGATTTAGACAAAGACGCGAGTCAGTTTATTTTGGCTTACCTACAGTACCATCTCCCTCCCACAGGTTCTTCCTCATGTGCTACCTGTTTGTGAACCTGGCCTGTGCTGTTCAGACCCTGCTGCGAACACCCAACTGGAGACCACGCTTCAAATACTACCACTGGTGAGTGACACATTAAACACAAACACTTTAAAGGAATGTGGACAACCTGAAACATGGGACGGGTATAAAGTTCATGAATTGTGTGTTTTCTTTTTTCTTTTTTCTTTTTCCAGGGCTCTGTCCTTCCTGGGAATGAGCTTGTGCCTTGCCCTGATGTTCATCTCCTCCTGGTACTATGCCATCGTTGCCATGGCAATCGCTGGGTGCATCTACAAATACATCGAATACAGGGGGTAAGAATCCCTTACACATTATTTTCTTTGATTCAGAAGTCTTCAAAAGTATACGGAGCATCTTAAAAACAAACATGTAAAAAAAATACAAGAAAACGATATAATTTTCCGGATCATCCTGATGTCGACGATACTGTATGAAGACAATATAAAATTCATTGTTTGATGTCACTCTGTGTGTGTCCTCATTGTGTCCTTCTCATTTATTTCACTGTCAATCATCTGTTTGCTTCAGGGCAGAGAAGGAGTGGGGCGATGGCATCCGTGGTCTGTCCCTGAACGCAGCCCGCTACGCCCTCATCCGCCTAGAGGAGGCTCCACCACACACCAAAAACTGGAGGTACAGTATCGTGTGTGTGTGTGTGTGTGTGTGTGCACAGCTGACACGAGGCCACCTGTCACTCCCGAGGTGGACTAACAAGAGACAGGAATAGACGCAGAGGGAGAATTGGATTAATCTCTCGGTCCTTTTCCTAATCTGTCAGAATCTATACAGAGGCCCTTGCTGACTGACCTCACTCACTCACTCACTGTCATGTCCAAAAAAACCTCCTCTTCTTTTGTCAAGCTGCACTTTCTAACACCACTGGTCTCATGCGTAAATAAACATTTGTTTTGTGAGTGAGATCCAATAATACTTTGCTCCTTTACCCCCCTTGCAGAGAAAAGAAATCTGACGTTGTTTCTCTTTCTGTCTGTCCAGGCCTCAGGTGTTGGTGCTCCTGAACCTGGACTCGGATCAGGGAGTGAAACATCCTCGTCTGCTGTCATTCACCACTCAGCTGAAGGCAGGAAAGGGCCTGACGATAGTGGGAAATGTTTTAGAGGGAACATATCTCACCAAGGACACAGAGTCCAAGAGAGCGGAGCAGGTGCAGTGGAAATTCACATAACAAACATGCAAATGCTTTTATACATTGAAAAAAATGCAAATTCAAATGTTGACTTTGCTTCATAAAAGACTTTGTAGTAGTTTTTTAGTCAACACTATTGGGCACTCACACACTGTTGGTGAACTCTGCCACCTACTGACCAAATTGAGCAACTCATCATCTTTTTCTTTTTCTTTTTTTTTTGGCAGCCTCATTCATCTGTGTCCTCAAAAGCATTTTTAATCAGTGGATTATTTTTTCTACGAAAGTAATCATGTGCGGAGACTGAGATCCAGATTATACAGACTGCTGTATTCACAGGGATTGTTCAGATCCATCAGTATGAATTAACAACGAGCATTACGAGTCTTAATTTTTGAGGAATATCCAAAGGATCAGTGTTTATTATAATAACTCAGTTGGGTCAGTGATGTTGTTGGTCAGTTTCCTTCTCCCTCCTCCCCTCCAGAACATCAAGGCCTCCATGTCGGCAGAGAAGACCAAAGGTTTCTGTCACGTCGTGGTGTCTTCAAACCTCAGAGACGGGATGTCCCACCTCATCCAGTCTGCAGGCCTCGGAGGCATGAAACACAATTCAGTCCTGATGGCCTGGCCCGGGACCTGGAGGCAATCTAACGACCCGCAGTCATGGAAGAATTTCATAGGTAGAGACAGTTCAGACAGAGTGTATAATAGATCCTGTAATATAACAAGTATAGAAACAGAGTGGAAAATCAATGGAAGCTATTGATCTATAAACGCAGCGGAAGTTATGATAATAAATATCATATTTCACATTTGCGCATGTTATGATGGATTCGTTCCACTGATCGCAGTGAATTAATGTCTCATTGACTCTCTCTCTAACTTAACAGAGACGGTGCGGGAGACCACGGCCGCCCATCAGGCTTTACTCGTGGCAAAGAACGTGGACAGTTTCCCCACCAACCAGGACCGGCTCGGGGAAGGCACCATCGACGTGTGGTGGGTGGTCCACGACGGAGGGCTGCTGATGCTGCTGCCCTTCCTTCTGCGACAGCACAAGGTCCGTCTCTCTGTCGTATTTGGGTCGTATTTATAAATGAATCCGTCCACTGTTGTTGTTGTTTCTTCTCCTCTGCCTCCATAACAACTGTCTGTCCTCCGCCCTGTCCTCTAGGTGTGGAGGAAATGCAAGATGCGCATCTTCACTGTGGCCCAGATGGACGACAACAGCATCCAGATGAAGAAAGATCTCCAGATGTTCCTTTACCACCTACGACTGGATGCTGAAGTGGAAGTGGTGGAGATGGTGAGACTCTAAGAGATGTCACCAGTAGCTTTAGCCTAGAAATCTAGACGCACCCTAGCGGCAGCAAATATATTTGCTCCGCAGGTGGGTCTAGAAACGAGCCATAGGAACTTTTTGAGTCTCGAACACCATTTGTGTTCACCAATCACAGCGCTCTATCTGTTTAGAGATGACACACATTTTAATTGGCTTGTAATTGGCTTGTCAGGCTAACGTCATCCTGCTCTTTGCTCTGATTAGTCGTAGCGCTACCCTATTGCGTGCAGAGGCAGTTTGAAAGACAGCCTTCATCCCGACCCCTGGATTGAGCCGAGGTCTACCAGTTGTTGCCAGACTAGACATTTTAATGATATAGTCTGGCTTGTCAGGCTACAGTAGCTTCAGTTTATCCTATTATTTTCTTCTACAGCTGGAGATAAAACAATGTCAGGAACAGAATGATTCATTCATAATGAACTTCCTGCATTTTGCTTTTGATTTAATTGACCTATGCAGTGACTGATTGTGTTTTCTCTGTTCCTGTCTCTGCAGCATGATAACGACATCTCAGCCTTCACCTATGAGAAGACGCTGGTGATGGAGCAGAGGTCCCAGATGCTCAAACAGATGCAGCTGTCCAGGACCGAGAGAGAGAGAGAGGTAAAACACACGTTACCCAGCTGAACACAGCTCTGCACTCGCAGCCCTGTATGCCCGATTCCAGTTCCACACAAGTGGGTGATTTTTTTTATGCTTTTCTCTCAAATGAGATGATTAAATAAACATCTGATAAATTTATTTTAACTGAAAGATGTTGGTGCATCTTTGCATCAGTGTTGCACAGTGATGACAATTTACAATACGGCTAGATTTAAGACATATTTCACTGTGCATGAAAAAATATTTAGGTAGTTTCCATAAATATCAGACTATATATTTAAACAAAACAAGAGTATCTTGGCTAAATCTGGCCGACTGCTGCGTGATATGACAATGGGCCCCTCTCCCTGTTCATCTGCCACCGCCTCTCTGGGCCGCGCCGCACCGCTCAGATTCAGAGTATCACTGACGAGTCGCGTAGTTCAATCCGGAGGAAGAACCAGGGCGCTGCTGAGAGCTCGAGCTTCAGCCGGGAGTCCTCTCCGCTGGAGGACACTCAGGAGGACGAGGTAGCAGCCCATTTTGTCAAACCCACTGTCCCTCATTGTTAGACGCCACCGGCCCATCTTCACAAAGCTGGATCTTTGGCTACAGCTGTCGTCTACTCTGTACCTGAAAAATCTGGACTGGAGAAAATCTCTTCTTATTGTACTGCCAGATGTTAAAAAAAACAGATGTGCAAGTTGTCAGTGTCAGGTTTCTCAATATGTTTTATTGTGGACATCAGACTGAGATGCAATGTGCAGTGTAATAACTTACACAGATGGGAATAATGGATGGAGGAGTAGTAAATCTATCATGGTGGAAAACTAGTGGTGTCACAGGAAATGTGGACACAGTCACTGAATTATACAGTGAGGTTTTACCCAGAGAGTCGGAGCTGTAATCAATAATCAGTCGTGTTTTATGATCATGAAGAAAAAGTTGTTGTTTGTTGTTAATTTTAAAAACTTCAGCTCAGTTCTCAGCAAATTTCTATCACAGAATTTTCTCATATTCTGGGAAAACTTTGTTAACAAATCTTCTGTGTAAAAAATATCCAAACCCATCACCTAATGGTTAATATATCATGTTCATACAGTTTACTGACACTAGTCCTGGGTACGAAGATTAGAGGTAGAGTTAACTATGCATCGGTGTTGAAGCACAGAACTACAAACCAGTGTTTGTAGTTTGAAAAGTCTCTTTCTTAAGGTCACTGCTGAACGACCTTATGAAAAGAGAAGAAAAGAAGAGCATCTGACTTTTTAAAACCACCACCAGTCCAGCGTAGTCACAGAGAGCCGCTTTGTGAACATCAGCCCGTTTACACCCTGTAGTAAAAACACTCCCATTGCCTTCATGACACCCCCACCCACCCCCCACTTCCCTAAATAACAAGAGTGGACAGTATTCTCTGCAGCGTGGAGCTTAGTATGAGTATGAGATGATGAACAGTGACGCCATTTCCTCCAACAACTGTTTAACGACCATCACAGTCTTGACTTTCACCTTTTTATAGAAAGGCAGGGTATCCGCGGGGTCTTGAAAAGTATTAAAAGGTGATAAATCAATCTTATGAAAATTAAGACCCTTAAAAAGTATTGAAAAGTCTTTTCACGACTTTATAAAGTCTTAAATATTGAAGGTATTTTTTCTGAATTAGCTGTCCAAGAGTTTGAGTCGTAAAAAACATTGCGGAAGTGTGTGAATTTATTCGTTTTATTAAAAAACAAAGATGAACCGGTTCATGAAAAAGAAAAGAAGATTGCTCCACTCTCAAAAAAAACAAAAGCAACAATGTTTTTTTTTTTGATAAACTTTGCCTTTGATTTATTATCCCAGCCTTTTTTTTAATTCTGTTGTATCATAGTGATCTATAGTTTTTATTACAAAAACTAAAACTGTTAAGTTAAAAGTGTCACTGATGTAAATGGTTACAGCTTGAAGTGGCGGTGAGGTATTAAAAAATGTTGAGACGGTCTTGAAAAAGTCTTAAAAAGGTATTGAAATTAACTTCAAGATTCTTGTATATACCCTGAAAGGACTGGTTCATACTCTTAATCAGGACCTGACAATACTGTCTTCTCTTTTTTCATTTTAGCTCAACCATGATTTCAACCCTATTCATTCATCATTATGTTGGCATCTCCCCCCACCCGCCTGCCACTCACTCATACCGTTAACACACCACAAACAGTCACAGCTAATGTTCGACAAACACAACAAGCAGAGAAACATCTCAACAATGTGCATGCTACTTAACACACACAGTCTCTCATCTACACCTATTTACCAACAATGTGGAGAATTTGACAATCAAATGATCTAATCGGGAAGCTGATGTCTGTTTTTACGACACATGAACAGGCATTAAGTAAATAAAGAGGCAGTTATCTGTTACCTTTATGACAATAAACCTATAATTTATTCTGGTTTTATAACTGAGGACTTTGTGCTCAGGGAACACAAGTGAACAAATGTGTTGAGACCTAAAATATAAATCATGTGTATGTGGCTGTCCATTGATAGACTGTCTTGTGATGTCTGAGGTTTGAGATTTATCCTTTAATTGTCCATTTGAGTGTTGACCAGGTTTGTATTGTCTCCATTATTCTCTAGCATGGTTTTTGTCCCACTTATAGAAGAAAGGTTGTTGGATTCCCATCGTTTCTTCATCTTTGTTTCCTTATTCTTCCCCAGTTTTCCTCTCATTCTTTCTTCCTTTCTGTTTATTTATCTATCTTTTTCACCGTTTCTGTCGTCTACACCCTCATATCCACCGATCAGTGGCTGATTTTCTCCTCCCTCCCCAGGCCCAGCTCATCCACGACAGGAACACAGCGTCTCACGCCACGATAAACGACAAGGCCGACACCGGGCCCGACCGGGTCCACATGACCTGGACCAAGGATAAGCTGTTCACAGAGCGCAACCGCAACCGGGAGTGCAACGCCAACGTGGCTGTGCGCGACCTGTTCAACATGAAACCGTGAGTTTTTTATTTGTATTTAACTCGGAACAAGATTTTAAAAAAACAAAAAAAACAATATCTGTGTATTTATAACAAAAAAGAAGTGAGAGGGAAAGATTTGTCCTGTACAGTAGATGTGAACTTAACACACTGAACACAACTGTGAAGATAACACTGCATGTGCCTTGTGAGACGTTTGCACCATTTGAACTGTAAAAATCTAAGAGGTACGACGGAGTATTAGGACCACATTGAGAAAACATTTTTTTCACAGACCTTGTGAATAAAGTCATAGTTTTACTAGAAAAAACCCCATAATTTTTCAAGAAAAAAGTCATAACTTAGTCTCTACAAGAGGAAAAAAAGTCATAATTTTAAGAGAATAAAGTAGCAATTTTACAAGAAAAAAGTTGTATTTGTACCTGTAAGTGGATACAGTAGGCTGTTCTAGTTCTGTTCTGGTTCTTTCTGCGGAATTGGTTAAAATATTATGAGTTTATTCTAGTAAAATGATGACTTTCTTCTCATAATATTATGACTTTATTCTTGTAAAGTTATGACTTTTTCTCAAAATATTAAGACTTTTTTGTCTCGTAATATTATGACTTTTTTACTTGTAAAATTATGTCTTTTTCTTGTAAAATTATGACTTTTTGTCTTGTAAAATTATGACTTTTTTGTAAAATTGTGTGTTTTTTTTGTCTCATAAGTAATATTATGACTTTATTCTTGTAAAATTGAGACTTTATTCAAGTTAAATTATGACTTTTCTCGTAAAATTGTGACTTTTTTCTCCTAAGATTATGACTTTATCTCCGTAATATTAAGAATTTTTATCGTAAAATCGTGACTTTTTACTCGTAAAATTATGACTTTATTCTAGAAGTCTGTGAAAAACTTTTTTCTAAATGTGGCCCTATACTCTGTTGTAATGAGGAGTAAAACATTGTGAGGTTTAAAGAGCTCGGTGGTGACGACACTTGAGGATGGTGCCAAAGCCTCAGTGCAGGGGGACAGCATGACGACGATGGTGCTGTGTGGTGTCGTAGTCGTAGCGATGAGCCTGACAGGCTGAAATGGGACGACGTTGTGTTTATATGTGTGTGCGCGCATGGCGTGTGCATTCAGGCTGCATTTGGTGCGTGCGTGTGCGCATGTGTGTGTACACACTCTCAAGCCATTTCAGTCTTAGTGCATGGCCTAGAGAGACCACACGTGCACTAACACTCTTCCATCCCATACTGTCCGACGTACAGTACTGTCAGTGTGAGGTGAGGTGAAGTTTGGTGTCCCGCTCCATTCCCATTCATATTGGCTCCCCCCTCCCTCCCCCATCGATAAAGTTTTATATTTCAAATTATTGCATCATGGTGGTAAAGCCGGACAGGGAGAAGTGTGTGGGACAGCGGGAAGCATGATGCAGTGTGGTGGACAGCGCTGCCGTAGAAGCATCTAAAGCCTGTTTCTGTTGTTCTGTCCCATTTTCCTCCTTCTAGAGAGTGGGAGAGTCTGTAAGTCGCATTCTCTTTGCCCTAGGCCGTCTGTGTGTGTGTGTGTGTGTGTGTGTGTGTGTGTGTGTGTGTCCGCTGCTGCTGCTGTGGTGACTGTACTGTAGCTTTGTCCTCCAGCTTGTATATGTGCGTGTAAGTGTGCGTGCATTTGTCCGAGTCTTTGTCTGTGTGTCATAACGTGCATGAACTTCCCGTTGCGACATCAAACGCCGTGTCAGTGACTGAGGAGCTTTATGACATTCATTGTGTGTGTGCTTGAGCAAAATTGTGCTTTCCCTCGGTCGTCCTGTGTGACAGTGATGATGAGCAGATGTAAACGTGTTGATTTGACCTGAAGCCAAAGTTAAATTTGCTTTTTCTTCTGCAGAACGTGGAAAGCAGAATTTTGTGCTTTACCTTTTTATATAATTCAGCTTGTGGCAGTCGATGTAATGTGCTTTAATACTGTATGATCTAATGTGAAGGTCGTTATAAAGAGGCAGCATTTAAAAGTAAAGTAGATGATTTTTGACTAATAAATGAATAAATTGGGCTGTGACAAACTAAACTCATTTTAAATGACATAATGGATGTGATAATGCATGTCCCATTTGTGTTTAAATGCTGCCTCCATTTGCTTCAGCTTATTAACAATGCATTTATTCATTTATTTTTATTTATTTGAGACTAACATGTATTTTCAAAATGAAACTTGAACTTGATTGATAAATTGAATTGTGTGTTAAACTGTTGCATTAGTTTCTCTATCAAACAACCATATAAATAGAAGCTTTGTTGTAATTGTTCATTTGTAGTGTAAATAAAGGTTTAGGAAGTCGTAACAGACCACAACAGGCCTTTTGTTAATACAAACACCGACCCGTCACAGCACAGGAGCTTCTTCTGCTGTGACGAGTCAAAGGTCCGTTCACACCTGGTGTCTCAGGACTGACACGTAACGATCCGATCTCACCCCTCACACACACACACACACACACACACACACACACACACACACACACACACACACACACACACACATTAAAACACACATATCACTTCTGTGTGTCCAATGATAGTGGACGCTTTAAATGTGTTTGACTTTGGCCACATATGAATCGAAACCAAGTCTTCATTCAGATCACCAGGTCTGAACTGGGCCCAAAGGTCTGTTGTGGTCTTTTCAAGGAGCTAATATTATTAAATAAATATTATTATATTGATATATTATATTATATTTTGTATATCGCTGATATAACTCGTGTCTTAGTTTAGTTTGGTTCATGATCTCTTCTCCAGTGTCGTCCTCTCCTCTCCTCTCACTGTGAACTTCCTGTCGCACCAGGAACCAGTCCAACGTTCGCCGGATGCACACGGCCGTGAAGCTGAACGAGATCGTGGTCAACAAGTCCCAGGGAGCTCACCTGGTTCTGCTCAACATGCCCGGACCCCCGAGGAACAGAGGAGGGGACGAGAACTGTATCCTGAACCACAAGTCATGAGTTTTCCTGTGTGTGTCTGTGTTATATATAGTTTTACACAGTAGCTGCAGGTGAATCAGGTTTGGCCTCATAGAGACGAGACCTTCAGGTTTAAGTGGGCGAGTGAGATAAAAAAATAAAATAAAATACCTGAAGCAAAAGTTAAAAATAAAATCACATTGCACCTGCTTTCATGACCTTCCTGGGTGGATGGAGTTTGTTTTCGTTTAATTTGCATCACGTGATCTGTGAGGAAAACTGTGAGACGTCACTGAAAGCTCAGGACGAGTCTAGAACATTTTGCATAAGAGGAGAAATTTAGAACAGAAGATGATTATTGATCAGTTAAATGTCACAGAGAATGGTTCGTTCGTTCCTTTTTGTCACGTATCTCAGCAGGTGCATGATGTTTTAAAGAGATAGTTCAACATTTTGACAAATTGGCCCATTGCCATAATCCCTCAGTCCCTCCAGGAATTCGCGATGTTGCGATCGCAACAATTAACGCAAATTCAGCCAATCCCCGCGAATTTTTGTGATCTTGCAATTTTGTACAATCACCGCAACTTTTCCGCAAATTGGACCAATTGTCGGTGCTTTCCGCGAGTTATACAGCAGAGAGTGCGAGTCTGGACGGAGCGGTGGTTGAAAGTGAGTCCACGGAGGAACAGCGTGGCTGGGCTGACGGCAAGAAACTTGATACAACGTGCACAAAGTGATAAGTAAAGGAACACAAGCTGAGTTGAACGTGTTGAGTGTGTGAGTTGTCCTGGTTGACCACCCGAGGCTGTGTCAACCCCGCAGCACTCGCCGAGGGGGAATCCAGTGAGTGCGCCACTGCAGGGCCGGAGCGGAGCAGCCGGCGGCCAGGTGCCCCTTCCCCCATCCTAAGGCCCTGGACTTGAGTAGCCACCCTCCCCTTTTTATTCAAAGACTGGACTGTTTTAATGGCATTTTAAAACAGTTCTTTTACCACGATTTTTAAACAGACATTTTAATTAAAAGTAAAACAACTTTCAACTCTAATTTTCCTGTGCCTTTCTTAACAAGTGGAAAATTGCTGGTATAACAGGACCTCACATTATTTTGTGACATTTCAAAATTTTCGATTTTCCTTTGATTTTTAATTATTCAGAACAAAACTGCAACTTTTTTTTGCAACTTTCGCTGTCTCCCGCAATTTAATCGCAACAAAAGCGCTTAAAACATCGCAACATTCACCGCAATTTTTTCAAAATGTGGCCGCAAAATCAGGCATTTTAGGCCGCAACAATCACAAAAAAAGCCCGCGAAATCCTGGAGGGACTGATCCCTATAGTCATAGCAGTAGGTTTGTTACCTTTAATTGTTGGTGCAAGCTATTTTTAGAACGGCAGAGCAGAGCCATGAGCTGCTCAGAGCTACGCTACGCAGGCTAATGGGATTTCTTGGTTTAAGGACGTGCTCTTATTTTGAAAGGTTGTCATGTCAGTGGGGCAGCAGTGAAGTGAAACTCGAACCCACACGAGTTTCAGGTGCGTTTTCTTTTTCCTTTGTGCAGTTTTTTTTGTTTTTTGTGCTCGTGTCTGTGTGTTTGCCCCTTGACCCTCCGACTCTCAGACATGGAGTTCCTGGAGGTTCTCCTCGAGGGTCTGAACCGGGTCCTCCTGGTTCGAGGCGGTGGCCGTGAAGTCATCACCATCTACTCTTAAAAAGAAAAAGGAAAAAACAAAACAACACACATAACAAAACACAAAATTTAGAAAAAAAAACTCTTTCTCACCCCACGCTGCACACACATGGGCTGTTGTTGCCATGGATACCGGTCACCGGGCATTCTTGGGGGAAGAAACCAAACTGGGTTTTTTTTTTTTTTTGTATAAAAAAAAAAAACGAAAGGCCGGGCGAGAGGGGGGGAGCTGTTGGAGGGGCGGGACCACTTGAGAGTGTGACCACGCCGGGCCACAGAACCCCCGCACATGGAAGATAGAGCATAGAGACACTTTATATTTTTCATTTATCTCTGAAAACGTTGTTTTTTTTTTCTTCTGTTTTCTGTTATATCTTCATTTCTTTCCCTCTTGTTGTGTCGATGTTGTTGTGTCAAGTTGCTGGCGCTCGCTGTGTAAAGATAAAGCAGAGAAGAAAAGGAAGGAAGAAGTGATGAACGCGTGCTGTTGGTGTGAAACTCGTAGTCCATCATGACTAAAATACTAAATTATAAAACTGGATTCAAGACAACCAACATCCTCAGTCCTGACAGCACACACTGAGGTTTCACAATCAGACACAGCGTCACCGTTCGTTCTCTCGTTGTTTTTCGTTTCATTTCATAAATATCAGTTCAGAACATCGGGTCAGTTTAGAAGCTGCTAAAACATCGTGGTTCGGTTGTAGACGGCCGACGGCCTCGTGTCTCCTCTCACGCTGTAGTGTCGTCGCTCTGCGGTCGTCGTGACGTAATGAAGCAGCAGCAGCAGCAGCAGCAGCAGCAGCCAAAAGGATGTTGATGACGATCTTCTGTGCAATGCTGTTATTTTAATAGGGAGAATAGCCATAGTTAATACTGTCAGTACTCTTTGAGCTTTATAATACGACATATTAAAATGCACACGTATATTTATGGTGTCTGAAGTAGTAGTGCTCAGTTGGGAACGACTATATAGTTTTTAAGTGAAGGGCTGTTTGACAGCGTGGATGAACGGATTGGCTCGTTGTTTCACACAAAATCTTAATTAAAAGAAACGTTTTTAAAAGCACAAACGGATACATGTGACTTGATTTCTAAATTTCTTTTTACATGGTTTCACCCCCCAATATTAAAACGTAATAGTGACTTAACTGCAGCACCGTGGACTTTGCACTACCCGATCGTTCAGCACTTAAAAATCGCCGTGCACTCGTCACCCGGTCGACAGGAAAACAGTTCCACGCTGTTTAACGCTCATGTTTTCAATGTTTGCTTTGTTTTTTTAAATGATATTTTTACCAAACAGGAAAAAAATGTTTCGGCTTTGAGTCCCAGACTGAGCAGACGAACTGTTAACGAGCATGTGTAGGTGGAAAAAGTGCCAAAATGACTATAATAAATGAATAAAAAGAAAAAAGAAACTGTGGGGGTACGGTGACGTCACAGAGCTTCTTGTAGCGTAGTGCAGCTTTAACCTGAGGAAACTCATCATTACTTCTGCCATAACTCATCCACTAGACCTGCAAGGAAACAGAAAAAATAAAAAATAAAAGTGGTTTCCAGGGCATTTCAAACCTTCCCGCCGTGGGCTGAAAGAAAAGACGGAGGAAAAAGAAAGAGGGAAAACTGGGTTCAGACTCTTCCTCCACACGTACTTCCACAGTTTCTTTTTTTTTTCTGAACTAGCTGTGCAGTATTTTGTAAAAAAAAAAAAGAAGAAAAAAAAGCAGAGCATCATGTTTTCTCCTCTCGCAGGGAAACGTGAACTTCTGATCGATCGATCGTCAGTTAATATGCAGCATCTGTGTTTTTTGTTTTGTGTTTCGTTTAAGTTGTCGATGTTTATGCCTGTTAAACTATATTATATAGTTCTGGTCTCTGTAGTGTTTGTTACATTATAACTGATCTCCTGTTACTTTAAGTGTTAATTTTTTTTTGTTTTTTTTGTGTGATTTCTGTGGACGGAGGCAGAGGGAGGAGTTGTATGTGCGATGGCGGCGTGTTTTTTTTTTGTGTGTTTCGTTCCAACCTCAGAAACAAAAACACAAAAGACTGAAAACCCCTGGACTGAAAGTATTAATACGACTCAGAGCGAAGCGACCGGGGCGGCGAACATGAATGGTTTCACTAATTCTCACTCATTATATGAAGTTCAAAACTGTTTCAGTTTTTTCTTTGTTCAGTTTTTTTTTTATTTTTAGCCACGGGAAGAAAAAGAAAATATGTAATTCTGCGTTTAATAAACCGAAATTTGTGTAGAAGTTTAAAGAAGTTTGAAATTGGTGAAGAAAAAAAAGAAAAAAGAAAGATGATTTGTTAACAGAGTTTCTTCTTGTTTTTAATTTGGTTACTGAGCTGAATAGCAGTAGCTGTTACATAAAGGAAACATAAACTACATTTAAAAAAAAAAAAAACCTTAAACAGAAGTTGTTAAATAAATTTAAAGGAAAAAAAGAGACCTGTTTTTTTTCTGGAGGTAAATAATAGGATTGTCAGCAGTGTGTGTTTCACAGCTCTAATGTTTGAGGTGACTGGAGATTGTTATCTACCTCAAGTCGTCACTGAGGCTCGGCTGAAGAAATTCAAACCTGTTTCGATCGCATCTCTCTTTCAGAACTGATGTTGTAGGTGGATTCATGGAAGGAAAAATAAAATAAAAGCCTCTGCAAAGTGAGAGAGGACCAGCAGAGCACGTGTGTGTCTACTTGTGTATGTGCGTGAGTGTGAGTGTGTGAGAAAGAGAGAGACATACAAAGTGTGTGTGTGTGTGTGTGTGTGTTTCTGCTGTCATCCAGCTCAGCTTGCAGGCCTCACAGGCTGGAACAGGAAGTCACTTGTGGGCGCACATGTAGAAGGAGGTAGACCTGTAAATTGTATTTGTGCCTCTGAGTAATTATTAAAAGTGCTGAAATAAACCAGAACGTGTGCGTTTGTGCTGATTAAAGAAGTCCAGATGTTATTATAGGAATTAAATTAAAATGTGTTTTTTTGTTTTTTTTTTCTCATTTAGACAGAGAAAGAAACTTCTGACCCGTTAAGTCCAGCTGTTGGCCGACTTCCAGATGTGGAAGTATAATTTATTCTTCATGCATCATGTGATAAAAGTTCACAAGGAGGTTGAGCTCATTTAAGAGAGACTAAAACCAGACAGGAAGTCTTTCTAACACACAGGTAACAGGTGTGTGTGTGTGTAGCTGTTTGAGCTGCTGCAGTGACGACATTCATCCACCAGGGGGCGCCGGCTCCTTCCTGTCAAACTGTCCTCATGTTGCTGCTGTTGATGGAGAGATCATCTCTGATTCAAATCAGGCATGTTCACATTTTTTTTCTTTCTATCAGACACTCAGTTACAGATAATGTGATAACACAGTCATACACCGTGATGCGTTCACTGCCCCCTCTCTGCAGTGGGAGCCTTCAGCTTCCTGCTACTCAGCAACAGGGACGGACGGACAGACAGACAGCAGGCCTGACCCCGGTCACATGGTGGTGCCACAGTGTCACACACACACACACACACACACACAAACAAACCAACCATACCAACATCTGATTCAATTAGAGCGTGACCATGACAGAGGAGGAGAGGAGGCCAGGCCGAGCCGAGCCGAGCCGGTGTCGGAGCGCGACGTCCTTCAGAGCTGCAGCTCATCCCTCAGCAGCTGCTGCAGAAGCTGCTGTCAGCATTCCTCCATTCCTCAGCCTGCATTCATTATGCATGCTGCAGGGAAATGTAGTAGTATTGATGTTTTTTAAAAGCTTAAAAGTTTGTTTTTTTCCAAACACTCTGCTGCTGCTGCTGGTGCTGTATGGAGATACATTTCTGTCTTTATTATTCACTCAAAATAACAGTTGATTGAAACAAAATAGATAAAAAATTGCATTTGAACTCTTTTTTTGTTTGATTGAAAAGGTTTTTATTGATTGAAATTAGTTATTATTTGATTTCAAATATCTTTTTTGTTTAAATCAACTTTTTTTGATTGAATAATAAAGACACAAATGTATCTCCATACTGCTGCTGCTGCTGCTGTAACTTCAGGAGGAAATTATGTGTCTGCTCTTGCTTCATCAACCCTGAACAAGAAGCGTCTTACAAAATGAACCACTGTCAGGAAGAAAAAAAGAATAAGAAACTTAAAGCTTCTGGTTTCTTTTCTTCATTTTAGCAGGAAACCATTATTTATGTAGTTAAAATTCAGCTTCACTGTCAAACCTCCTTTGACAAAAGCAGCCCTGAGCTTTGGCCTCGGACGCCCTTTGACCTCTGAGCAATCTGCCAATCTAAAGCAGGGTCCGTCTCTCCTCTGTTTGCTCTTTTATACATAGATAAAATAAGATAAGACACAATTTAAAAGCTTTATCTTTAAATTCACATGTTTGGTGCACTCCAGATTGATGATGCAGCCGGTAAAACACTTGTTATTGATTACAGCCATGCATTTAAATCATTATTGTGCACATTCTGTCCAGATCAATACAGTAAATCAGCTGTGTGGTGGTGGTGGTGAAGCTGCAGTGTGTATATATTAGTATATATGAGACGTTAAATCCACAGGGGGATGTGATGTGATGTGATGCACAGACAGACGAGCGGCGGCAGCAGCAGCAGCACAGTGGACTCAACCATGATGATGAAATTCAAATCCTCTTCCTCACTTCAAAGGCTCCTGATCCCTGCTGCAGGATGCAAAGAGGCTCAGCTCAGCTCCATCATGGCTTTAAAAACCTAGAACAATCATTTTCTGTCTTTTTACCCCCGCTCACACACACACACACACATGCACACACACACACAGTCTCTGTCAGGCTCAGTTGCGTGTGACTGTGACTGTGAACCAGCGCTGCAGGGTCACGGCCGGGTCTGGACCTCTGCAGCAGCTTATGTAGTAGTGGAGTGATTGTTGACTGAAGTGGAAGATGAGGGATGATGATATAACATGCATTAAAACAATACAGCAGCAATATAAAGTGTTTAGCCTATATTAATATAATAATAATTACTCTCATTGGTTTGAAACAGCACATTTCAAACGTTTATAATGAATTAATAACACAGATTTTAGGACAGATCTTAGGCTGCTGCTGCTTCTTCTCCAGCTCCATCAGTCTCCACTATCAGGGGGGAACAAGCTGCTCAATTGTGTCCGGGAGCTAAAGGGTTAAAGTGGGAGGAGACCGCAGTGAGAGCCGCGTCAAGTGACGTAGAATCAGAGAGATACCGGAAGTTGTCAAAGGGAAACATTAAAAGTGTAGAATATAGAAAACTACTACTACTTGTCCTCCTCCACTACTACTACTACTATTTATAGTATTGGCAATAATAATAATAATCATTATCATTATAAAAGGACAGGTCAAAGTTTTTTTGTTTATTAGAGAGAGGGGGATTTAAAAGGCAGAATGTGAAATGAATGTTTGTTTGTTTGGTTGCTTTAATGATGATAGTTTAACTTGCAAATAAGTGCAACTGTGTCTGATGCAAATCTGGATATAAAGGGCTCACAGTGACTCACTGTGTTTGGAAAATACATTCGAGACGACGAAGAAGAAAATACTCAGTCATCGGTACATAAATAGATAGACAAATAAGAGTGATATCCTAATTATAAAAACAGGAAGGATAAAAATAAAATGTTATATAAAGGTTATATAACCTGTCTTCTTAAAATAACTAAACTTTGCTGTCTCAATATAGACAAAACTATTCTCTCATGACAATCAGAGCGATATTTATTATGATATTATAATTAATAATATTTATAGCAATGGCATTTATTTGTGCTTGTATGTTATAAAACATGTAGCTAATGGTTTATTTTGCATATGTTAATTGAGAATAATGCTACATGTAGGCTAATCTACTATCTAATTTACCTAAATATACATTTTTACTCAGTTTGACTCCATATAAAGCTAAATAAAATAATAGGCTAATAAAATGAACGTTGTTTTAAATTCGAAATAGACTTTGACAACGCTTTTATTTTGAAGTCCACACGCACTGGCGCTTCCGGTGAGTGCGTGCAGCTTGACAGCGCCGCGGAGCTGCAGCACCATCAACAGCAACAGCAGCAGCGACAGCCGCCTTCAGCTACTAACAGCGACGCTGCGGGAGGACCGGACCGACGGACGGAGGAAGGTGTCGCCGACAGATGAAGCTCTTTCCCGGGGTGTCGGTGCCTCAGAGCCGCTCGGAGTGAAGGGAGGAAGGAGGAAGGAAGAGGAGGAGGAAGGAGGAGGAATAACTAACGCACCGTGGTGGAGAGGAGAAGAGGAGGAGGTGACATGCCCTTCACCGCTTGGCGCAGGCAGTCGGTGCGCTGCTGCTGCTGCTGCTGCTGCTGACAGACACACACAGGCGGAATGAATGGTGCGTTTTAATGTCTGTCTGTGTTTATTAACGCAAGACTAATTTAAAAAAAGCATAATACGAGGATTAAAAACACGCCTGGATCTGGATTATTATTATTATTAGGCTATTATATCCATTCCGGGGTGGGGTAGAGAAAGAGAAATGCAGCGCAGCGGGTGTTTGGCTGCAGGTGGATGGCCAACCTGACGCTGCTGCTGCCGGCTCAGGCTCCAGCCCTGAAAACTAACTAAACAAACCCCTGAAAAAGGAAAAAGAAAAGGAAAAGAAAAAAACAGCGGTGCCATGCTTCCAGGCGTCGGGGTGTTCGGCACCAGCCTGACCGCCCGGGTGATCATCCCGCTGCTGAAGAACGAGGGCTTCGCGGTGAAGGCGCTGTGGGGCCGGACG
The DNA here is from genome assembly GCF_045865225.1 of Trachurus japonicus. NCBI lineage: Eukaryota > Metazoa > Chordata > Actinopteri > Carangiformes > Carangidae > Trachurus > Trachurus japonicus. Next base: position 4,730,182 of record NC_140926.1, read on the forward strand.
CAGGAGGAGGCGGAGGAGCTGGCCAAGGAGATGAACGTGCCCTTCTACACCAACCGGATCGACGACGTGCTGCTGCACCAGGACGTGGACCTGGTCTGCATCAACCTGCCGCCGCCGCTGACGCGCCAGATCGCGGTCAAAACGCTGGGTGAGTCCGCGGCGGCTGCTGCTGCTGGAGGAGAGGAGGAGGGGAAGGAGGGATGCTGCGGCCCTGGTGGAGTGGTGGGGGGTGGATGATGATGATGATGATAATGATGATGCAGACGCTTCTTCTGCTTTGACTTGACAACTTTGTGCGTCATATTGTCTTGTGTGAGGCCTTCAGGTGCATCAGGGGTCAGATGCAGGACTGTGCCACTGCAAAAACTCAAAATATTTTCATGAATATTTGTCTCATTTCTAGTCAAAACTCATCTCATTCCACTTAAAATAAGACTCATCACTTACAAATGAACTTGTTTTTAGATCATTTTCACTTGTTTCAATCAAAATTTTCACTTGAAATAAGTAGAAAAATCTGCCAGTGAAAAGCAAGTTTGCTCCACTATCAGATTTTTCTACTTATTTCAAGTGAAAATCTGCTTGAAAGAAGTAAAAAGTGTCTAAAAACAAGCTACTTTTTAATGTGATGAGTCTTATTTTAAGTATAATGAGATTTGTTTTGACTAGAAATGACATTTTGACTAGAAATAAGACAAATATTCTTGGAAAGATTTTGAGTTTTTGCAGTGTGAGGCCTTCAGGTGCATCAGGGGTCAGATGCAGGACTGTGCCACTGCAAAAACTCAAAATATTTCCAAGACTATCTGTCTTATTTCTTGTCGAAATGTCTCATTTCTAGTCACAACTAATCTCTTTCCACTTAAAATAAGACTCATAACCTAAAAATGAACTTGTTTTTAGATCAATTTCACTTGTTTCAAACTAATTTTCACTCGAAATAAGTAGAAAAATCTGACAGTGAAAGCAGGTTTTTTGTGCTTGTACTAATAAGGAAGATTTTTCTACTTATTTCAAGTGAAAATATCCTTGAAAGAAGTAAAAAGTGTCTAAAAACAAGCTACTTTTTATGTGATGAGTCTTATTTTAAGTAGAATGAGATTTGTTTTGACTAGAAATGACATTTTGACTAGAAATAAGACAAATGTTCTTGGTAAGATTTTGAGTTTTTGCAGTGTGCAAAGGAAAAATGTGTATGATTCAGTTTATTGGCACAGGAGCTGAGGTTTGACCTTTGACCTTTGCTGACAGGATGCAGTTAGGCCTGTGTATGTGTGTGTGTTTGTGCATGTGTGTGTGTGGTGGGCTCTCCCCCTTTAAAACAAACCACACACTTGAACCTGTCGTAGTGAAACTGAGACGCAGCGAGAGGAAGAAGGGGAAGAATAAAACTCACAAAGAGCCTGTTCCAGTTTAAATGTGGAGCAGCAGCTTATTTTGGAGATCACATCACATTTGGGAGTCGAGGAGCTTTTTGAGCTACACACACACACACACAGGCACACACACACAGAGCTCAGCCGGCTCTCGGCTCTCGGCTCTCGGCCTCAGACGTCAGGTGTTTGTGTGTTTGGCTGCAAAACAAAATGGGTCCAAAGGTGTAAAAACAAAAAACAAAAACATCCAGAGAGGAAACGGGATTGTTTGTCCTGATCAATAGTTTTGATTTTATTCAGTTTCTATCGATTAAAAACAGGAAATCGTCACGTTAACAACAGTGTTTTCTGACGCTGCTCCGCTTTCGCCACCTTGGCAGCTCCCTGACTCCGCCCCCCCTACTGTAACTCCCATCTAATCCAAATATGGGCATAAAAGAGGAGGCCCCAGATCTATGGAGACTCACTCTAGTGGCCAGGAGAGGAACTGCAGCTTCACCTTTCACCTTCAGAAGTCGCTTCTCCTTCTTTAATTTTGAGTTTTTGACCCTCGGAGTCTTTTTCTCCTCAGACGTCGGTGCTAGAAATCCCTACTCTGCTTCTAAGCCCCTGAACTCAACACTTTCCTGAGTTGGCGGGACTAGCTACAGGCAAAAACTCTCAAATCAATTTTGAGATTTTGGGCTATTTTTCTTCCTTAACATGTATTTTTTCATAAAAGTCGAAAGAAATGGTAGAAAGTCGACATTAAGGTTTTTATTTTACTTCATTTTGTCTCTTTCGTCAGTAGATTTCTCCTAAATTCACCAAAAGTTAACATGCTACTTTGACATACTGTGCTCATGTCAGGTATCGTTGTAAAGCTCTCTCTCTCCTTTTTCAATTATCTATACTCCAAAAATGGTCATTTCCTCCGTATCCGCAACCAATCGTAAAAGTACGATTTACATTAACAATCTATGGAATTTTACAGTACAAGTCTCCAAAGGCCGTTTTCTCAAGAAGAGTTTTTCCTCAGACTCTGAGCTATAGAAATCTCCACTTCAGCAGCACTTACAGACACCAAACCTTCCAGTTTTATTCCTGTCTATATTCTGAAGGTTTTTACAGAGGGGGTTGTTGATATATCATTCACAACCTGATTTATACAACGTTTTATTCCTAAAAACATGACGACATTTGATTTTTTTTAGGGCTGGTGACAGTATTTTCTCATTTACAGAGTGATAAAAAGAGATATCCAAAATCCTCCTCTGTAAAAACTTCTGACTCTAATATGTCAACAAAATAAAACAAGAATTTTGAGAGTAGTAGATTTCTGTTCTGGAAATGTTATGGCAAATTAGCGCATATTCCATCAGATATTGCCTCATTTACATATTTAAACATACAATTTGAGAAAACTTGTAATACAAAAAATATTTGTCTTAATGTGAGTGATAAACTTGGGAAGTTTCATGGTGATATGTGGTAGTTACATTTTTTACCCTATTCACCTGCAGTGTCTCACCTTAAACCCACAACGACCAGATGATGAGACGATGTTTTTTTTAAAATACCACAAAACCGTTGAGTCACGTTGTTCACCTGGTTGAACAGGGCGTGTTAGTGTGTTAATGTGTGTGTGTTAGTGTGTTAATGTGTGTGTTAGTGTGTTAATGTGTGTGTGTGTGTCTCCAGTCAGAGATAAGGCCTCTGTGGCTCCATTCATTCTCAGTCTGACGCCTTCATCGTGTTTACTCACCGGCCTCGATGGCAGCGCGAGGTAACAAGAGGGACGGAGAGAGGAAGGTGTTGGTTTACACCGTGACTACACACTGAATCACACACACACACACACACACACACACACACACACACACACACACACACACACACACACACACACACACACACACGCTGGGGAGGAAGTGAATTCCTGCCTCCATCCTGCAGGAGGTTCCTGGGACAGTAGAGCGCATGAGGGGGCCCGGGGTTAGGGAAGGTTCCGGATGCAGTGATAACAGAAGAGGAGAAGACGGAAGTGATAGGGCGAAGGGAATGGGACGGAAGGGCCGAGACGGAAGGAACAAGTAGCGGACTAAGGAACACGGTAGCGGGCGGGGCGGAAGACGCCTACGGCCGAGGACGAAGGGAGAGGAGTCAGAGGGGCAGGGAGGCGCGAAGGGCCGACGGGAGGGAGAACGAGAGGCGCAGTCCGGGAAGGGTCAGGCGAAGACGAGGAGAGTGGAGCTAGAGGAGAAGAAGGAAGCAAGGAGACGGCAAAAGACGAGTTGAAGGAAGAGCGTGGAGCCCGAAGAGACGGAAGACGAGAAGGAAGAGATGGGGGGGGGAAGAGAAGAGGCAGGGGCAGAAGTGGGCGATAGGAGACGCGAAGAGAAAGAGGAAGGTGAGAAAGGAGACGAAGAAGCAGAGTTGTGAGACGCAGAAGGCAAGAGTAGAAAAAGAGAAAAGTAGGGCAGAAGAGAAGGGAAAGGTGGAAGCGAAGACAAGAAGAAGCGCCGAAGGAAGAAGAAGAAGCGAGGAGGTCACGGCCGAAGGAACGGAAGAGCAGCAAGAGCAGAGAAGAAAGGAAGAAGAAAAGGAGCAAGCCGGACGCAGTTACAAGCCTCTCCTCTCCTCTCCTCCCTCTACCCTCCTTTCAGAACGATACTTTTTTTCTTCCTCCCCTCTCCTCCTCTGATCTCCTAACTTCTTCTTCCTCCCTTCTCCTCTCTCCTTCCTCCTCCTTCCTCTCTCTCCTCTACTCCTCCTCTCCTCTCCTCTTCTCCTCTACTCTACTCTCCTCTCCTCCTCCTCCTCCTCCTCTCCCCTCCTTCCTCCTTTCCTTCCTCCTCTCCTTCCTCCTCTCCTTCCTCTCCTTCCTCCTCTCCTCTCCTCCTCCTCTCCTCTCCTTCCTCCTCTCCTCTCCTTCCTCCTTTCCTTCCTCCTCTCCTCTCCTCCTCTCCCCTCCTCCTCTCCTTCCTCCTCTCCTCTCCTCCTCTCCTTCCCCCTTCCTCTCCTCCTCTTCTCTCCTCCCTCCTCTCCTCCTCTCCTTCATTCTCCTCCTCTCCTCCTCTCCTCTCCTTCCTCCTCTCCACTCCTTCCTCCTCCTCTCCACTCCTTCCTCCTCCTCCCCTCCCTCCTCCTCCCCTCCTCCTTTCCTCCTCCTCTCCACTCCTTCCTTGGCCGTCCAGCTCTCCGTCTGAGCTCCTGTTTGCACTCAAACATGAAACACTGTTTGCAAAATCTCTTGAACGCGGCTCAGATGATTAGATCGAGTCAATATGTGCTTTGTGAGGGAGCGAGGCCGTTAATCTACTACTACTACTACAAGTACAAGTACAAGTACTCCAATCAGTATTGTGTACCTTGATGACATCACAGTTCCCGTTATAAATCATCTCTTTACTTTATCAGCAGCTGAAAAGTCGGAAACAGCAGAGAAGAAACAAAGACGCAGCTTTTTATTGATAAATCGACGATCAAACAGAGCTTTTGTTAAAGGACAATTCCAGGCGAATTCAACTCGGGGGTGTATGTTCCTAACATTTTAGGTCTAAAAGAATGAATCTGAAGATTTTCAGTTTAATCGCTCCTGTTTTGCGGTAGCTGCATCTGTCCGCGCATCGCCACGGCAGCAATGAATGGGAGTGGATGTAAGTTCTGCTGTTTAGGCTGTTTACATCCCTCAAAGCCGCAATTTTTTTCCACAGACAGCATCAGATGGAGACTCAAACATGCACCGAGAAGTTTATTTACTTCAAGCAAGCCGACATGTTTGTAAAACTAGATCTAATTCAAAGTCTCACAGAGTCTCGCGCGAGACCCAGTTGCCGTGCGCGGTGTGTTTACATGCAATGGGAAAAGCTACCGTTTGTGTCATAAACACAGGAATATCAAATCAAAAATGTACACTTCAAGCAAGTAAAGAGTTGATATTCCTGTGTTTATGACACAAGCGGTAGCTCCGACTGCACCTGAACACACCAGCACTGCAACTTCGGGCTCGCGCGAGACTCTGCGAGACTCTGAATTAGATCTAGTTTTACAAACATGTCGGCTTGCTTGAAGTAAATAACCTTCTCGGTGCATGTTTGAGTCGCCATCTGACGCTGTCTGTGGAAAAAAATTGCGGCTTTGAGGGATGTAAACAGCCTAAACAGCGGAACTTACATCCACTCCCATTCATTGCTGCCGTGGCGATGCGCGGACAGACGCAACTACAGCAAAACAGGAGACATTAAACTGAAAATCTTCAGATTCATTCTTTTAGACCTAAAATGATATGAAAATACACTCCAGAGTTGAATTCGCCTGGAATTGTCCTTTAAGTTGCAAAGATTATTCCCCTATCAGTTTTTTTTGTTGTTGCTGTTGATACTGTATCAGTGCAGATATTGATCTTTAAGTTTCTATCAGTTGCTGCCGGTGCATTGAACAAAGTTAGAGTGAAACAATCCTGACTGGCTGGTGACCGACCGATCGATCAGGACATTGTTATTGATCCGACTCTGCAGCTGGTCACACACACACTGTGCAATGCTGCAACAAAGTTTAGCAAGAAGAATCCATGTGATAAACGTCCCAAAATAGGTTTAGAAATTGGTTCGATGCTGGATTTTCATGTGTTTATTGTCACAGACGCCGATCGGCTGTCACATTTGAATGTTAGAGACTGAAATCTAGTTTAGGCAGGAGGCTAAAGTTTGGATGAAATGTGCAACTTCTGCTCCTCAAAGTCGTAAAACAGTGAGAATTCATTCACTCATTATGAAATAATCTTCAGCGATTCCATTGAACTGACCTCTGTTGTTCATCAGATTGAGTTTCAGTCGGTTGCGTCACTGATGTGTGTGTGTGTGTTGGCTGTGGGAGCGTTACACACTCACTCAGCGAGTCATTGACCGGAGCAGCAGCTGCATCATCTGTGTGTGTGTGTGTGTGTGTGTGTGTGTGTGTGTGTGTGTGATGCTGCAAAGCTACTTCCTCTTCTGTCGGGGTGTGTGAGAGTTTGTTCATTCAGCGGAGAGTCAGAGGTGATGGAAGCTGCACACACACACACACACACACACAAACCTGCATCAGTCTGTTCGGTAACTTCGGTTTCCCTTTGAACGATGGGATATTTCTGATCAAATATTGGAAACGGAAGTCGATCAATCTGCTGCAGAAAGACCAAACACAAAACTTTCTCAAAGTTGCAGCAAAGACGAAGTAAAGCGTCTTCAGAGCTTCAGTCAGCTGTGCCAGTAAACGTCAGACAGGATGAACTGTACGCAGAGAGATTGTTTCTGGTTTTGTTTTTTTGAATATTGAAGAATTATTTTTGGAATCATTGGTATAAAAGTTTTTTTAAAAAGACTATTTTTGATAGGATGTAGGCTAGCTCCATCTTCATTTTGCAGTTTGTGTACCAAAGTTCCTCCAAAAGACTAAAAAAAGAGTCAAACAGGTAAAAATCTGATGTTCGGTCATTTTGTCTCCAGGTGGAAAATCAAATATCTAATCCCAGAATGCAACATTTAATGTGCTTTAGTTTGAGATGAATATATAGAGATGTAATTAAAAAAACAACTGAATAAAAGCAGATGTGCACTGGATGTCAGACCTGCTCGTTAAAACAAAAACTAAAAAGGCCTTTGCACTTTAATAATAATAATCATCATGTCTGTATCCCATTGTTGTCTCGTGATGCGTTCAGGGCCTCCAGGGTTTTTACAAATTCTCTGTGAAGTCACAGTGAAAAGTGGAAAAACACACGTCACACGAAGGAAAAACGTCGCTCGTGTTTTTCAGGTTTGACCCGACGGAGAGTTAAATAACTCGCCTCCCCCTCCACTACATCACCTTTCTCTCTCTTTACAACAAACCAGTCGGTCGAGTTCAGCAGCATCTCTCTCTCTCTCTCTCTCCTCAAGGATTTCTTACACTTTTTTTTTCCTCCTTTCAGTTTTTTTTCTTCTTCTTTTTTACTACGCCGGCGTCTGATGTCACTCAGGCTTTCTTGCAGTTTCCTGGCCGTCGGCCGGTCAGACTGAGATTCTTAAACCAGATTCAGATTCTTCTCCTTCGTTCTTTTGTCTGTTTTTCTTTCTTGGACCGTTCAGACACATTTGCATTTCCAACATTTCCAACACACTGCAGACCGGCTGGTGTGTGTGTGTGTTAATGTGTGTGTTAGTGTGTGTGTGTGTGGTGTCCTAGTTAATTTCCCCTCCTATAGGTTTACCCAGTAGCTCCAGGTGAATCAGGTGTGGCCTTAAAGAGACGAGACTTTCAGGTTTAAGTGGGCGAGTGAGATTTAACAAAAAAAAAACCCTGAAGGAAAAGTAGAAAAACAGATTTTTGGTTAATTAATGAAGCAATTAAGTAAATAAACAAAATAAACACACATTGCTCCAGCTTTCGAGGTAAATTCATGCAAAACCGCTGATGCACGTTGCCTTCAGGGACAGTTTTTCATCAAGCAGTCTCTGTATTTCCCTCTAAAACAACTCTGTGTGGTAACGTTGTGTTATTATCTCATAGCGTGGTGAATGTGCAGGTCACAACTTGTCCACCAGAGCGTTGTGGAGTTGTTGGATTGTGTATTTGATGAGTTTGATGAAGGAAACCAAGAAATCCCATTAGCCTCTGTAGCGTAGCTCTGAGCAGCTCACGGCTCTGCTCTGCCGTTCTAAAAACAGCTTGCACCTACTGCTATGACTATAGGGATTATGGCAATGGGTTTGTTTGCCAAAAATGTTGAACTATCCCTTTAAAAGCTGGCTAACTCCTCCCCTGACCAGAGTTTAGTAAGATAGAGATGGCTGCTGCAGGGATAAAATACTGCTTGTACCTGTTGTTACTAAACAGGAGGGAAACTAAACCTGGACCCAGAGGGCAAAGGTGTGAAATTCAATATTTGATCAGTTTTTGTCACATATCTCAGAGGGTGCATGGTGTTTTAAGGTCACGCTCTTATTTTGAAAGTTTCTCGTGGTGTCAGTGGAGCAGCAGCAGTGAAGTGAAACTCGAACCCACCAGAGTTTCAGGTGCGTTTTCTTTTCCTCTGTGGAAGGAGGAAGAAGTGTGAACGCCAACGCCACGTGTGTGTGTGTGTGTGTGTGTGTGTGTGTGTGTGTGTGTGTGTGTGTGTGTGTGTGTGTGTGTGTGTGTGTGTGTGTGTGTGTGTGTGTGTGTGTGTGTGTGTGTGTGTGTGTGTGTGTGTGTGTGTAAAAATCCCCTCGAGTGTTGTATTTTTCCTCCAAAACGTATAAGATTGTGAAATGAAACAAATTCTGATCTGACGTGGAGTTAAGTGACGTAAATCGTCTCATGTGACCCGTGAACAGGAAGTTGACCACATCTCAGCGTGTTCCTCATAATGAGATGATTTGATTAGCAACATGTCGGGGTCAGTTCATCAGTCTAGACACGACACACACACAAACACACACACAGACACACACACACACACAGACACACACATCTCAGATCCGTGTTGTGTCCGTGATGGAGAATATCGAGTATCAGCGGCTCCTCCTCTTCCCTGCAGACCGGACCGCACTAAGAATAGCACCGACAACAACACCACAATAATATTTTGAAGCAGAGGAGATGATGAGCAGCTTTCCATGATAATTATTACCCATCATCCTTTGCTGCATAGATTTTGTGTGTCTTTTTTACATCCTTAAAGCTGCACTAATTGATATTTTCACTGTGCGTTCAGGCGTCACAGGTAACTCACACTGACCACGGCGCTTGAGTCAAACACCTCTCAACCACAACCACTTCTCGTTGAGTTATGAGCTTGTTTCACTGCAGATAACTGTCAAAAAACCAAAAAAATAAATAAATAAACATTTACACTGCAAAAACTCAAAATCTTTCCAAGAATATTTGTCTTATTTCTTGTCAAAATGTCTCGTTTCTAGTCAAAACTAATCTCTTTTCATTTAAAATGAGACTTGTCACCTAAAAAATAACTTGTTTTTAGATCTTTTCACTTGTTTCAAACACATTTTTACTTCTGGAAAAATCTGCCAGTGAAAGCAGGTTTTTTGTGCTTGTAATAAGAAAGAAAAACTTGCCCCACTATCAGATTTTTCTACTTATTTCAAGTGAAAATATGCTTGAAAGAAGTAAAAAGTGTCTAAAAACAAGCTGCTTTTTATGTGATGAGTCTTATTTTAAGTAGAATGAGATTTGTTTTGACTAGAAATGAGACTAATATTCTTGGTAAGATTTTGAGTTTTTGCAGTGTAAAGCTGCAGATTCACATTTTCACACACAGAGGTTGTTGAATTTGCTCAACGGGAATGAAAACAAGCAGAGAAAGAGTGTGAAATGATGCAAAAAAACACAGATTAGTAGTTGTAGCTTCTGTTTAAATCCAGTTACAGTCCGGGCAGATGTGGTTCAGGGGTCAGAGGTCACTTAAAGACGATAGATTAAAGTCTGAAGTGGACTCTGTGATCAGGTGAGGGTGTTTCAGATCTTATCACAGTGAGAGTAAACATGTGACGTGTGTGTGTGTGTGTGTGTGTGTGTGTGTGTGTGTGAGGTTATTATTGACCCTCACTGAGCTGTAGCTGTAGTCGTAGTTTTCTCTCTCTCTCTCTCTCTCTCTCTCTCTCACACCTGCTGTTAAAGGGCCACGCGAAGGCGAAGGGCTATTTATAACCCCGGCTGCAAAAGGGCAGGCGTCATCATAAATACATGTTCCCACCGCTGATGCTGTTACGCAACCGCACACTTCCGACCCGTGACGAGCTCCATGGCAGCTTCACTCCTCTCCGCTTCACTCTGCTCCATAAAGGGACCAGCGCTCCCAGCAGCACCTGCAGCCTGTAGCCTGCCAGCCAGCCTGTTTTAAAGATGTTTTAAAGAAAACTGAAGCTGAAGTTTGATTCACTCAGATTTAAAGGAGAATTATGGTCATTTTTGATCCCTAAATCGTTTTCCTGATGGTCACCCAGCAGGTTAATACGGGCCCTTTTCCTGTTGACCTGTTAGCCAGACGGTCTTATATTAGTGGGACTAACGCGTTTACATGCACTCAGTTGTCCAGTTCTAGTCGGACTAAGGCAATAATTCGGTTTCCTCAATTGTCATGTGTAAACGTACTGAGTCTGTTTGGTTTCTCTTTGAACGATTGGATATTTCTGATCAAATATTGGAAACGGAAGTCGATCGATCTGCTGCAGAAAGACCCAAAAAACTTTCTCAAAGTTGCAGCAAAGATGAAGTAAAGCGACCTCACCTCAGAGTTGGTTGGAGCAAAAAACGCGACTAAAATTGATGCAGGCAAACCAGAGTTACCATGGCTACCCGGCGCTAGGGATAGCCACAACGCTAACCCATGGGGGCAATTCTTTCAACCACAACAAACACTCAGAAAACACAATCAAATATCTATGGTACATGACTGGAATCCTTAGAGACGCCACTGAACTCATAAAGTGTAGAGTATAAACAGTATAAACTTTGTGTTTTTGCATGTAGCCACTCACCTCAGACAGCTGAACTCTGAAACATCCCGGAAAGACATTACTATCCCATCACAGAGCGCCTGCTCTCCACGCCACAGAAACTAACACTTTTTCCTTGTTGTGATGATTTCTTTACTAAAATAAACGGTCAGAGATATTTTGGACATTACCACTGCACTGCTCTACCGTTTATTTTCGTAAAGAAATAAGCCATGGTGTAACTCCGAATCAAATCAAATCAAAATCAAATGAACTTTATTTGTCCCGGGAGGGAAATTTGTCTTGGGCATAATACAGCTGCTTTGTACTTGTAAAACATACATACACAATACATACATTACAGTAGCAACACTGGCACACATATCCAAGAGAGAAAAGAGAGAGAGAAAAAAAGAGAAAGTGCGGAGAGTGCAATAAATAGTTCATAAAACCAGTTCAAATAAAAAACATACTTAAAAAAAAACTAAAAGAGAACAAGGGATGTTAATTAAAGCCAGCAGGTGAACAGGCAAACCGGATGTAATAGATATGATTGACTGATTGACTGATTAATGAGTTGATGGGTTGAAAGGGGGGTTAGGGGTCAAAAATGGCCGGAATTCTCCTTTAACAGAACCAGAACTCTTCCAGACGGCTCTATTTTCCTCTTGTATTCATCCGCCTGATGGATTAGGGCCTTCGGGTTCAGCAGACTCAGACGATGAAGAGGAGGAAGAGGAGGAAGAGGAGGTTTTTGCCGTCATTCCCAGGCTTCTCTCGTTGTTTTTCTTCGTCTTTACCACAAAGTTTCCCACTGGTTCACGTTCATGTGGGGTTTTTTTCTTCCTGGACGTCCATTAACATGCTAATGCTGCGGCCTGGGAGCGTGTGAGTGTGTGTCTGTGTGTGTCTGTGTCTGTGTGAGTGTGTGTGTGTGTGTGTGTGTGTGTGTGTGAGGGTGGAAGGGGAAGGAGAATGGCGGAGGAGAGAAAAGCTCGTCTTCCTGTGAAATTGCCTTTGTGAGCGCTGAATGGCGGGACGGGGACGAGGCCTTTCAGCCGGCCGCCACGCTGCGCTGACAAGTGAGCATTCCTCAGGAAAACAGGAATGTCCTCCTCCTCCTCCTCCTCCTCACCTCCCTCACCCCCCGAACCTTCATCTTTACCAGTCCAAAGCAGAGCTGCTGTGGATGAGGGGTCACATTGTTTTATTAAATCCAGGATTTATTTTTTTATTTCCCAGCAGATTATGAGGGTGAGGAGATACAGTAATGAGTGAAATTTGAATTTTGGGTGAACTATCCCTTTAAAGGAGGAAAATATGGTCACAGATTTGGAAATACTGAAACGTTATGTTATGACGTCACAGTGAAGTTGACCTTTTGGATGTTAAACGACGTCGTCATCATTTATTGTGAAACTGTGAATGAATTCATGAGTTGTGGTCAAAGGCGCGGTTTTTGTGAGGTCACCGTGACCTTTGACCTTTGAGCAACAAAGTCTGAGTAAGTTCATCTTTGAGGTCGCCACAACCTTGACCACTGACCGCCCCAAAATCAACCTTGAGTCCTTGTGAATGTTGATGTCAAATATGAACAAATGGTCTCAGTGTGATGCTGATTCAAGAGGCCAAATGTGATTCTGACCTTTGACCTTTTTTCTGTTCAATATCTTTATTGAGTTTTTCATAAAACAGAAACAATTTAAAACAACAAAAAAGATCAATACAAATGTAAGCACGAGGCTGGAGGGACATGAATCGAAGCCATGTGTAACAAAAAATAGGGAAGTTCAGTTTCTGTTCCTTCACATATACAAATACACACAAACCTCTTAGACAAAAACAACCATAACAACCAGAACAACAGGGGAGGGGCCGTATCATCACATAAACAAAAGAATCTTAAATGACGCATAGAAATAAGAGCGGGGGGAGTCCATCTAAAGACAGCATCCAGTTTTTACATTCCACCACAGCAGCATCATTAAAGGGATAGTCCAACATTTTGGCAAATCGGCCCATTGCCATAATCCCTATAGTCATAGCAGTAGGTTCGTTACCTTTAACTCATTGAGTGCCAGACCTTTTATAAAATGGTCAGTGCCAGGTGCCAGCGTTTTGGGGCATTCTGAGTAATATGTCAAGACCCAGAGAATATTTTGTACTATGACTCTGAAAACACCAAACAGCTCAAAGGAAAGAGGAGACTCTCTATTTAACTAGGGGAAAAAACATTTGTTTGTACCTTGTTCCATTCTTGATTTATCTTAAGTTGAATAGAGCCTGGTTGCACCAAAAAGACCACTTTTTTTCTAGAAAGCTGAGAAAAATGCATTTTTGTGAAAGAGAGTCTCTCAAGAAAAATAGTGATTTATCCGTTTTAATTTTGGCTTCAAAAACATGTAAGACATCTGAACATTTCATTTCACAGGTTTTTTTCACCCCCCCCCCCCCCCAAAAAAAAAAGACTAAACAAAAAACAAAACAACAACAACAACAACAACAACAACAACTAAAATACAACAAGTACGAGCAGTTGCTGCCTCTCCTACACCCATTTACCAGCCGCAGAAAAGTGCCACGTCAATGGCACTCAAGCGTTGGATTTTGATTGACGTCCATAGACGTCAATGGCACTCAATGAGTTAATTGTTGGTGCAAGCTGTTTTTAGAACGGCGGAGCAGAGCCGTGAGCTGCTCAGAGCTACGCTACGGAGGCTCATGGGATTTCTTGGTTTCCCTCATCAAACTCATCAAATACACAATCCAACAACTCCACAACGCTCTGGTGGACAAGTTGTGACCTGCACATTCACCACGCTATGAGATAATAACACAACGTTACCACACAGAGTTGTTTTAGAGGGAAATGCAGAGACTGCTTGATGAAAAACTGTCCCTAAAGGCAGCGCGCATCAGCGGTTTTGCATGAATACCCACTTCAGCAATGCACTTTTAAGTTGTGTGTCCTGTCCGCCTAAATTAAATGTAGTCGATCTTCTACAACATCTTGCCAGTATTTATCAATATATCTACAAGTCCAGACACAATGAATAAAACTCTCCACCTCGACATTACACTGATGTTTATTCATCTGCAGCTTTTTCCTCCGTGTCTCGACTCGCTGCCGCTTAAACTCTGGTAATTAACCACTAAAATACCTCATTGATGAGACTTGTGAAACACACCCTCTCTGTCTCTGTCTCTGTTTCTGTGTCAGTGTGTGTCTGTTAGTGTGTGTTTGTGTGTGTGTGTGCTGAATGAGACAAGCCAAAACAGAGACACCTCGGCCGGCCCGACTGTGGCGAAATCACTTGTGAAATGTTTTTCATCTTGCACAAACACACTGAGCTGAGCAGCGTCGTCCTTCTCCCTCACCCTGCTGCTGCTTCTGTTTCTGTTTCTGCTTCATCCACCTCGCTCTCGTTCCCAGAGGTGAAGAATCTGCTGCTCCGTTTAGATCTGCTCCGCTCACGTTTCTTTCCTTTATGTTCAAGAATAGGCCTCGTCTGCTTCTCTTAATTAGCCACCGGGGACCGAGGACAAGAGGCAGCTGCCCACATTAGAGCAGCAGAGAGGCGGCTCGGGCCTCTGATCCACTGACCTCGGCCCCTCTGGGGAAACCAACGACACTGTTACTACAGATTTGTATATGTTTTATTATATTTTATTCTGAATTAAAAGAAACATGAAGGTGGAGAAGCAGCAGCATCACTGACAAACTCTCAAACAGCTGCAACAGGAAGCGATATTTTGGTTCACCGCAGCCTGCGAGTGTCTGCCTTCCTGTTTCTGCGTGGGCCGAGTGGAAACCTTGTGTATATGTGTGTGTGTGTGTGTGACATATTTGACATTGACATTGACATTCTTCTCGATCGCTTCCTGCTTTCAAAACACTGATAGATAATCATTCACCTTCGTCCATGCAGGTTTAGTTTGAAAAATTAGAGAAAAAGTACATTTTTCTTTTGGTTTTTTCCGTCTTGTGAGTTTGTGCATGAGAGGAAACTTTGTCAAATGATGTTGTGGGTTGTAAAAATCAAGGAGCAGCAGTTTGCAAATGACATGAAAGTGACGGTGGTTAGTAGTTTGTCTCAATGGGTCACGTTTCACTCACAGAAACAGGGAAATATGTGAATGAGAAACAGAGGCAGGAGAGGAGGAAAGGAGGAAACACAGCATCAGTCTGGGTAAAGAAATGTAGAAAATGTAAAGTTGAATAGTATAAATAGCAGCTTTATCATCACTGGAAACGATGAGGAACTGCGATCTGTCTGTCTTTTTAAACTATCATCTCTCAGTTCGTATCTGTTTCCTTCCATCTTTATTTGTGCAGCTCTTGTTCTGAGTGATGCATGATGACTCAGCCGCAGCTTCACTGGGCTCGGTCTATTTCCTGCATTTTTTTCACTGAGTCACAACCAACCAGCCACGGAGAGGGAGAGACGGAGACAATCAGATCAGATCAGATCAGATAGGAAACAGATATGAAGATACGCCGTAAAACGTTTTATCATCTCGTCTCATCGTTACAGTGAAGTTGCCAAGTTTAGTGTCATTAAAAACCTGTTGTCATCAACTGTATCTGGCATCAAGTTTGGGCCCTGACAACTGATTAACCAGCCAATATTTAGGCACATTATTTTGCAGCGATCTCTCAAATATGGTTCAAACACTCAACATTTTACTGTTTAATAATAAATAACTTCCCTTATTCCAAATATCCTCAGTGCAGCTCTGCAGAAACTCTGGGAAAATGTCAATAAAATGAATTAATTTCAGTTTGCAGCAACGCAAAAAAGATAATTATATCTCTTTATGTGCGTTGCATGGTGCAGTTTTGAACAGTTTTCATCTTTTATAACTAAGATAATAAATAAAACAATCTATCGACGAGCAGATCAGATCGGAAACAGTTATGAAGATACGCCGTAAACGTTTTATAATCTCGTCTCATTGTTACAGTGAAGTTGCCAAGTTTAGTGTCATTAAAAACCTGTTGTCATCAACTGTATCTGGCAACCCACACAGCTGCAGCTGGACACAGTGGAGAGCCTATTGCTCTAGTCTGGGCCCTGACTAATGTGATCAATACTGAATTTGGGGGTTGATAACTGATTAACCAGACAATATTATTGGTTCAAACACTCAACATTTTACCGATTAATAATAAATAACTTCTCTTATTCCAAATATCCTCAGTGCAGCTCTGCAGAAACTCTGGGAAAATGTGAATCAAATCAAATCAAATAAACTTTATTTGTCCCACCAGGGGAAATTTGTCTTGGGCAAGGGAGTTGTGACAGCTGCCATGTACATGTAAAACATCCATACACAGTACATAATATACAATAAAACAGTAACAAAGGCAAACATATCCAAGAGAAGAGAAAGAAAGAAAGTGCGGGGTGCAATAAATAGAGTAAAATACTTATAATACAAGTTCAAATAAAAACATACTAAAAACTAAAGGAAAGAACATGGGATGTTGGTATAAAATAAATTAATGTCAGTTTGCAGCAACACAAAAAAGATAATTATATCTCTTTATGTCTGTTTGCGTGGTGCAGTTTTGAACAGTTTTCATCTTTTATAACTAAGATAAACAAATAAATCAATCTATTTATCCTCTCCTGTAATTCTTAGAAACACAGTGCCGCGGTGTTTTTCCCACAATGCACCAGACCAGTGCTTGTATAAACAGTGCAGTCAGTCTAATCCGCTGTCACAGTATGATAATGTGAGATCGACACAGAAACATGCAAATAGGTGAATTTTATTTTTGCATAAAGTAGAGAGAGGACGAGCTGGACTCAGTTATTCACCCACACACACACACACACACACACAGGCCGCTGCAGCTGTGTATCGTGTCACATCTGGATCTCTAGATAGACGTTAATGGATTCATATCATACAGTAATAAAGCAGGCTGGACTCTCTGTGAATATCATTATGGTTATTATTATGTGTCTGTCTAACCTGCTGTATGATAATGTGACAGACAGTGACACCGCTGGTTGCTTTGCATGTTTCCTGTTAATCTCACACCGCAGGAGGAGCTGCACATGAATGAATGAATTGTTGTGTTTCTGAATGTGTTACAACCTCACACACACTCATCCAGGGAAACAGAGGTTTTAAGAAAGGCAGCGTTTCGTCTCAAAGGGCAGGAATGTGTCAATAGTTGCAGGAGGAGGAGGTTGATTTATGCAACGTCACCGTTTGATCCCTGGTTCCTGTTTATTAGTGATTCAGAGCATCAGACCGACTCAGTGGGCGGCGGCGTTTAGCAGGAAAGATTGATTAAAGACACAGACACAGACACAGAGATGTCACTGACCCCCACACAGAAAAAAAAAAACCCAGAAAAAACATGTGATGTTTAATGTGATCGACTCATCACAGTCAGGAGGAGGAGGAGACACGTGCACCAGCTGTTTGTAGGTTCACACTGATTAAAATGTATTTATTTTTATTTTATTTAACCTTTAATTTAGACCCACTGAGATCAAGACCTCTGTCACGAGGGCGACCCAGCACATGTCATAGTGAATAAAGACAGATAGCCTAGATAACAATAACAAAACAAAGGCTGAAATATAAAAGTGTAACAATTAGAGAAATAAAGTGCAGGAGTCGTGGTCACAGTAACAAACGCACTGTTCAATAGATTCATGTTGTCTGTCTTATAAGATGAAGCAGAAAGCTTCAAGGGAAAATGTCTTTGTTAACTGATTTAGTTTAATATGTGGCACCAGAGGTCACAAGTTGTTGCTATTTATTATTGTTAATATGAAACAGTAAAAATATCTGGCCTCATATTGGATCATTTTGGGTTTTTTTTAATAAAAATGACAAAAAAAAATCATATTAGCCTCATTAACATGATCACTTTCTCCTGCTGTGCTTATACAGTATAGAATGATCCAGGGCTGCGGAAAACAAAGTGAATGGGATTTCTGCATTGCGTTTTGGATGATGTCAGAAAATCAGCTCTGTGACTAAAACACAAGTTTATGATACTTACAAGTTTAGTTCAGTGAGATAATCTTCACATATGAACTCCTTTTCTACCGTATCTGAAGCTTAAAGAAGTAAAAAGCTAGCGTTAGGCTTTAACAGACTACTACACGGTCACATGACTGATGATGTCACCACCACTAAGCTTTCCACTGGTTTCAGCTGCTTTATTTTATTAAAAACATTGTCTAATGGGGAAATGGGACTGTTTTTCCTTGTTGAAGAGCCACAAATAACATCAAATAACCTCCATAAGACACTCTGGCCTGTTGGGGGTCCTTTTTTACCACACGTCAAAGCTTCAACATTCAGCAATAGGGTATTTACTGACCTGTTTTATGCCCTAGAACAAAACCTGAAACTCACTTAAGCACCTATTTTCAGGTATTTTACCAAAATCCCATTCAGAAAACGTACTGACTTTTTCAGGTTTACTGGCAGACTCTATTTCCTGCTAAATGACTTGTGTCACTTATAATGCATGATGATTGAATATTCCTTACAGTGTCTCAATCTTTGCAGATATTTAAATGAAACAAAGTGAAGTGTGATCAGCTGTTCGATCTCCTGACCTGCACGTTGCATGTTTGTTTGGTCCAAGTCGAAGCTGTAGCTGCAGAACTGATCATAATGCTGCTCTCATGCCGTTACAGTATCCTATCTCTAGTGTGAAAGTTTGTTTCACTTCTGTGTGTTTTTATCTTCTCCTGTAGGTACTTTGTCCTCAGGGGCCACCGTAGTCGCTAAATATTTGCTAACTGTCATCATGTCACTGCTGCCTGAACCAACTGACAGAGATAACGTCAGCGCTCAGATTCTGTGACCCACTTTTTAGAGTGAATAAGAGTAAATACTGTTTTAAAAAATGATGTTTAATCTAAATTAGTTAAATAAGCAAAAATAAAACAGTTTTTATTATATATTTTAACCAATATTAAAAAGAAACCTATAGAAAATACTTAATTTCTTCATTTAATGACACGACCTGGTTCTTTTCTGTCTCTCTCTCTCTTGACCTTGGTGACACACAGAGAATGAGGGATGTCATCGCCATGACAACGATCCAGATTCAGCAAAGCATCATTTAGTTTCCCCTCCTCCTCCTCCTCCTCCTCCTCCTTCTCCTCTCCTCTCCTCTTCTTTTTTTTACTGAATGAAAGAGAGGAGTTCATCCGACACTGAGCTGGACAATAGCCGCGGCCTCGGGCCTCAGTGACTCAGTGAAGACGTCGTCGTCCATTAGTTTGTGTCTCTTCTCTTCTCTCTGCTGCAGGAAGTTAATGATTATTAATGAGTCTCTTGTCGTCTTTTATCGAGCTACTAAAAGTGTGTCTGCGTCACTTCCTGCTGCTCCGTTCGCTCCTCAAACTGAGAATTTAAAGGGATAGTTCAACATTTTGGCAAATTGGCCCATTGCCATAATCCCTATAGTCATAGTAGTAGTAGGTTTGTTACCTTTAATTGTCGGTGCAAGCTGTTTTTAGAACGGTGGAGCGGAGCCGTGAGCTGCTCAGAGCTACGCTACGGAGGCTCATGGGATTTCTTGGTTTCCCTCATCATCAAACTCATCAAATATACAATCCAACAACTCCACAACGCTCTGGTGGACAAGTTGTGACCTGCACATTCATGAGTTGTTTTAGAGGTAAATTCATGCAAAACCGCTGATGCGTGTTGCCTTCAGGGACAGTTTTTCAGCAAGCAGACTCTGTATTTACCTCGAAAACCGCTCAGTTTCGTAACGTTCCATTATTATCTCATAGCGTGGTGATTGTGCAGGTCACAACTTGTCCACAAAAGCGTTTTGGGATGTTGTATTTGATGAGTTTGATGAGGGAAACCAAGAAATTCCTTTAGCCTCCGTAGTGTAGCTCTGAGCAGCTCACGGCTCTGCTCCGCCGTTCTAAAAACAGCTTGCACCGACAATTAAAGGTAACGAACCTACTGCTATGACTATAGGGATTATGGCAATGGGCCAATTTGCCAAAATGTTGAACTATCCCTTTAATTTATTAGATTTGTTAGTTGAAAAGGTGGAATTTGTCTTCTTACTTCACCCTCAACATCCTCCTCGTGCTCGAAGCCGGTTCCAGCTCCCAGTGCAGAGTTAATGAGCTTAGGAGTCGACTGAATAACCATCACGTGCTGCGAGTCATGTGCGTCTTTGCCACAGCAACAACGTCTATACATGTGTGTGTGTGTGTGTGTGTGTGTGTGTGTGTGTGTGTGTGTGTGTGTGTGTAAAGCAGTGAGTGACCAGTAACTGTCGGCTCTTTGTGACCTATTAACATTCGGGGCTTCACCTCCGTCTTCACACAAAGACGTCGTTCATGGCTGCCACACGAGCGTCCAGAAGGAGAAGGAGAAGAGGAAGAGGAAGGGTCAGGTTCACCTCGTGGTTTCTCCAACAGCGGCTAAGCATGAAAATTGTGCACTTTTTGAAAGAAACATGAAACTTCTACCATAGTTAGTTTATGCCATGAGGTTTATTTTAAGATCGGGAGGGAAGTCAGATTTGACCTCTGAGGCCCGGGAGAGGTCAAATCCAAGATGGCCGCCAATAATATTCAAAAATGCCTATCGCTGGAACCAAACACAGTAGAAAAACACTTAAGGTGTCATTTCCCACTAATTTTTGGGTGCCCATTCTGTTGGTGATACCTTTGAGACCAATAGAATTCAAGAAAATGCATTTAGATCAATGTGGAGGTCAAATTATGCAGACATAGGGAGGTGAACGGTGCAAAAAGGTAGTTTATTTCCAAAATAATAGCCTAACAGTGATGATGATGTTAATAATGATGATAATAGTGACAATAATAATAATCATTATCATAATAAGTTCTTTTTTTTTAACTGATTTATTATTAACTCATTGGCTGCCAGCCATTTTCAGAGCAGAGAGCTGCATACTGCCAGCCGTTTTAGAGCATTTTTTACAGATCTTTCAAGACCCACAGAATATTGTGTTCATGTAAACATGTAAACACCAAAACTACCAAGAGTAAGAGTAGACTCTCTTCTTTCATTAGGAAAAAAAAGTTTGTTTCTACCTTTTTCCATTCTTTAGTAAACGGCAGTAGAACATTGGCTGGTTTCGTCAAAAACACCTGTTTTTGACCAGAACACATTCAAGAAAATGCATTTATGTAAAGGTGCAAATCTGCAATTTAATAATACTGTCGCCCTTCTCTTTCCGCGGAGAGAGGGGTGGTGTCCGACGCTGTGTGGAAGCATTGCGAAGGCCCATGGAGGGGAGTTGACACAATGTGCTTTCGCCCAGTACTCTGAATTAGAGTTCTCAATTTCAACCCAAACCCGAGTAAGGCCGATGGGTTGGGTTGGTTTGGCACGAGATGCTGTGTGTATCTCCAAAAAACCACAATGTTTTTGTGGCCGAAATTGAATCAGTTTCACCCACTGATAAGGTGCTGCTGCGTCACTGGCACCATCTGCTCTCGCTGCAAAGAAAGCATGTCACTTTTTTAGTTTAGTTTTCTTTTTTTTTGTTGGGCTGGGCTGGGTTTGGCCAGACAACTAATGCTGGTGTATCGAGCTCTGTCGGGTCCGGGCTTAAAACCCATGGGCCGGGTCAGGTCGGGTTGTAATTTTCAGGCCCGTTGAGAACTCTACTTTGAATGTCAAAGTGAAGAAATTTAATGAAGTGCAGGTAAACGGAGTAACTATTGGCACTTTTCCACTACACAGTCACGGCACGGCTCAGTAAAGGTGCTTTTCCATTACAGCTGAGTTCTCTAGTTCCTCCTCAGCAGGGGTGGGGGGATCGCAAGGCCACACTGTTTCTCTCTCTATTTTCGATCTTCTCGTCAGCTCCAAACTCACTTGTCTGTTCCTCGATTACGGACCACAGCGTGGTTTTCCACACAGCATCATTTAACTCAGGTGAAGGAATAACAACGGTCTCGGTACAGATGAATTCTCATGTCGGACATCGCGCTCACGACTCTTCCAGTGACAACGCTCTGCCCAATCAGTGGAAGGCAGTCGGCTGACGTCACGTTTTAGGTATGGCCGTTCCAGGATGAGGACTACGGCCCTCTCCAGGAGCCAAGCTGGTCCTCAAAGGGATGAGGGACGGCCGCAAGGGTGGCTGGTGCCCTGAGGGGACCTCTACACGACGCTGGCTGGCCCTCTATAACGGGAACCCCGCCTGGCTGCATCCCACCGGCTGGCGGTCAGCTGGGGGCAGTTTGGGCTCGTAATGATTATAGAAGGTGGCGGACCAACTGCTGATGCAGAAATGGGTCCGTATGGGCTGTATCATGTCGTAGTACTCACGATGGCGCCTGACGTGCAGGTAAACACGGAAAGCCGTATGACCCAGTAGCCAAATGCCTCGTCATCTAATTAGTGACACACATGAATGGATGAACGAGATTCCCACTGTCCCTACCTACTATCTAGCGAAACCCCCTGACAACCGGGTTTTGATTACAGCGAGTAGAGCCGTTGGTGACAGGGTTGGCGCGTGGCCGGATGGTGGTCCGCCGGTCCTCTCCAATCTCGCACCGCATGTTTGTGGAGAACCTGGTGCTAAATCACTTGCAGACGACCTGATTCTGGGTCAGGGTTTTGTACGTAGCAGAGCAGCTCCCTCGCTGCGATCTCTTGAAAGTCAGCCCATGATCCAAGCTTTTGTCGGTCTGAGGGTGTGGGCCCCCAGTTGGCAGTCCCCCTCATCCCTCACCGGTGGACTAGGGGCACGGTGGCAGCCCTCAGTCAGGCAAGGATAGAGGAGGAGGAGCACCAAGTGGACCGGAGCCTGAGAGCCAGGGAGAGAGTAACAAGCGGCTGTGGTGTACTAGTGCCACGAACAGAGCCGAGAGACAGTGTCTCTTTAACTCATTGGCTGCCATTGATGTCTATAGACATGTTGTTTCTGTTGTATATTCACTGTTCTGCTTGACATGTTTCTTTCCACAAAAAGCTTGTTTTCTCGGTGTTCTGGTCAAAAACAGGTGTTTTGGTCAAAAACAGGTGTTTTTGGCGAAACCAGCCAATGTTCTACTGCCGTTTACTAAAGAATGGAAAAAGGTAGAAACAAACTTTTTTTCCCTAATGAAAGAAGAGAGTCTATTCTTTCTCTTGGTAGTTTTGGTGTTTACATGTTTACATGAACACAATATTCTGTGGGTCTTGAAAGATCTGTAAAAAAATGCTCTAAAACGGCTGGCAGTATGCAGCTCTCTGCTCTGAAAATGGCTGGCAGCCAATGAGTTAATAATAAATCAGTTAAAAAAAAGAACTTATTATGATAATGATTATTATTATTGGCACTATTATCATCATTATTAACATCATCATCACTGTTAGGCTATTATTTTGGAAATAAACTACCTTTTTGCACCGTTCACCTCCCTATGTCTGCATAATTTGACCTCCACATTGATCTAAATGCATTTTCTTGAATTCTATTGGTCTCAAAGGTATCACCAACAGAATGGGCACCCAAAAATTAGTGGGAAATGACACCTTAAGTGTTTTTCTACTGTGTTTGGTTCCAGCGATAGGCATTTTTGAATATTATTGGCGGCCATCTTGGATTTGACCTCTCCCGGGCCTCAGAGGTCAAATCTGACTTCCCTCCCGATCTTAAAATAAACCTCATGGTATAAACTAACTATGGTAGAAGTTTCATGTTTCTTTCAAAAAGTGCACAATTCCCCTTGATTTGAGGGCTTAACCGCTGTACTATAATGCATCAGATCAGATCAGATCAGATGTGTGATGATGATTAAAGTCGTTTGCACCAAATTGACTCTTTTATGGAAACTATAAAAAGTGAATTTTCCAGAAATCTTATCAGACAAAGTTTGGTCAACTCACATTACACACTTAGATACATGAGTTATTTAGACTTTGTGTTTCCTCGTGCTGTTTTTCTTTGCACCGTTGCTTTGACGACCTAAACGAAGCCTCATGTTTTTGGCCCTAACGCTGTTGGAGCAGCATGCAGCAGCAGCAGATTTATTTCCGCCAGTTGCAGTGAGGCGTTTGATGGTTTTTAGTGTTTCTGTTTTGTTTTTAATAACAGATACAACATTTGCATAAAGCAGAATATTTGTCTGCTATCAAACACTTTAAAGAAAATCTCTTAAAGCTGCATTTTGAGCAGATAAAATTGTGCGATGAAATTGCAATTAATCGTGCCTAATTAGCATATTTTCATCAGTTGACAGCCCTAATAATAAATACAAGACATCCCATGAGCCTGATAGATACAGTACAGCTGAACCTGCAGAAAAAATATGCATGCATTAATATTAATGTAAAGGCTGCAAGATGTGCAAAATAAATCATCATACTGTGATTTCAGTTTGTTTTTTGCCATTTGCACTAAAAAAAACATGTTAAAATGAAAATCAGAGATACTTTATTGATCTCCTGAGAGAAATTGTAATGCACAAATGTGATAAAAGTAAATGTAAACGCCAATATTTAGGACATAGGAAAACTATACAATACCTATATTGTCCTTTACTTTTGGAGATTTGGCCTTAGTGTGACCTTGAATATATTTGAATAAACTGTGCAGCGATGAAGTTTTATCTTTTCTGAGTTCAAACCTGCAGAGTTTCCTTCTCCTTCTGACTCTATGACTTTATCATGGAGCCGCTCCCTCACTGTGACATTTACTAAAACACACCGAGTCTGAACTCTGTCAGCAGATCATTAGCAGGAGTCACGACACCGTTTCTACGGTAATGAATCACTCACCTTTCTATTATTGATGAGCTCTGGCAGACTGAGTCGCTGCTGTTCACTCTCTGCTCTTTAAAAAAGCAGCTAGCTCATACCGGTCTGTCTCGCATTCATTTACCCATGATGCCTTGCTGCTGCTGCTGCTGCTGCTGTAGTAGCCATGTCGTAGTAAAACAGCAGCACCTCTACTCAGCCTCTCATTCATTCATTCATTAGTATGTAAACGAGGCTCAGTTTCTCTTTGAGTTGGTTTCTATTCGTCGGTAACAGGAACAAAAAGCTGCTGCGTGTTTCTGTTTCGACCTTCACCTGACAAAAGGCCAACGGACGCTGTTACTGCTCCGGCTGTAAAATGCAAATGGGACCAGAACAGAACAGAAGAGAAGAGAGCAGAGCAGGTCTGAGGTCTGAGGTCTCCGTCTGTGGCGGGCGGCCATGTTTTTTTATTTATTTGTGCTGCTGCTGCTGCTGTTGTGTTGTTGTGTTTGCAGCATCGAGGCTGATTAGGATGCTGTGAGTGATTAGAGAGGAGGGGCAGCAGCTCAGCACAGCAGCTAATTAGACCCTAGAGGACCACAGGGTGGGAGGGGGGGTAGGGGGGTGGGGGGGTGCAGGTGGAGGCCTGACACACACACACACACACACACACACACACACACACACACACACACACACACACACACACACACACACACATTTGCCTTTTACATGAGGTGTGTTTAAGCAGCTCCAATGTAATGTGAAGCTGTTGTGGTCGTTTGTGTTTCTGATGTCGACTGCAGTTAATCAACCGGTCTCTTAATTAGAAACTACAAAAACAAAACATGAAAAGTCTTGATCTGACAATGAAGTGTTTGATTTAACAGCTTAGAAACTATTAACATCGTCAGATTACATCAACATGGACTAATGACCTTATAAGATTCACAGTCTTTGTAAAATCTAGTCTGAGACTGGTCTGGGACTAAAAACTCTAAACACCAGTCTTTAGATGTGAGCTGATAGTCTTTTAGAGTCTTTTCTAAATCTCTAAAGTCTTCTGGTGTGTGGGTAGCATAAAGCGTAACTTGGACAAAACATGTTAATTTATTCATTCAGCCTGTATTTTAACCTGAGAACTCGAGGTAACGAGCTAATTTACAGTGTCGCTGAGTAAAAGATAAATCAAAAAGTCCAAGAAACAGCTTCTACATGACCTTGGTAGAGTTACTAGTGTCAGACATGTCGGTGGGTTTGTGCAGTTTAAACGTTGAATGAATCTCTAGAAAGTGAATCAGGGAAACAGGTCAGAGATCAGTGTGCAGCCGTCGTCCTCCACCATTAACTCGTGGCCGTTTCGTTTGTGCCGCTGCATTAGAAAACGTCTCGTGGCTCCTGTCGGTCGGTCACTGGGCTCTGCTGCACCGAGGTTAATGGCTGCACTTAAACACATTTAGGAATGCTAAACTCTCTCTGGGCTGCTGCAGCTCCGGGGGCATTAGCTGCAGGGTGGAGGGGATGGTGAGGGGCAGCAGCCGGGCTGAGTGCAACTTAATGCTCGTCATCATTCATAGTTTTCTGCTCTGCACTAATGGACCTGCAGCTCCGGTGCAGACGATGGATGGACGGATGGATGGATGGATGGATGGATGGATGGATGGATGGATGGATGGATGGATGCACCGCGGCTCAGATGCAGCTGCAGATGTTACAGTTCATCAAAAAATAACTGGAGATTTTAAGACATAAGACTGTTTATTTATCCCACACATGAGAAATTTGGTTGTTGTAGTAGCATTGTAACATACAGGGTAAAAAAAGAGTAGAAAAATAGGCTATGCAAATATAGAAATACTGTGTAAATACAGCCTAAATAGTGGAAAATGCAAAACTAGAGAAGTGTGAATAGTGCAAAAGAAGAAAAAAAAGGCAGATCAAAGTGCATAATGACTTATTTCTCTCTGATCCAGTGGGATATGAATCAGTCAGAGCTGCGTTCCTGTTCTGATAACAGATTTCAGCTTTTGTTCATAACGACAAACTAACTGGAAAATCAATGTTTTGCTAACGGGCTGAAGATCTCCACCTTCGACATTCATCAGAGCTGTTATGTTGGCAGCTCATCAAGTTAACGTTAAAAGGAAACGCAGCAACAGACATTTCTGTGACATTTTCTATGTTTTTATTTTATTTTATTTTTTTACTTTATTGCCCTTAAAGCGATACCTCACCCAAAATCGATAATTCACCAATCTTCTACTCACCATCATGCCAAGGAAGGGTTCGGAGAACTTTCGGAGTCATGGAGATGGCTCGGCATGACGGTGAGTAGAAAATTGGTGAGAAAATTATCGATTTTGGGTGAAGTATCCCTTTAATGCACAATAACAGGCAATTAACATCACAAAAGAAAACAAACACACAAAACCAAACATCTTGAGATTGGGCTTCATCTGTCACGCAGAGATATCCCTGTATAAAAGTAGAGCACACGTACACTTACTTACTTACACATTAATAAAAATAAGTGAAATGATAATAATAACAGTAAAGTTATTTGAACAAAAATTGAATTTTGAGGTATAGAGTCTTAGGAAAGATGGTCAATAACTGGGCTCCATCTTCTCATAAAAATAGGTAGCCTACACTGCAAAAACTCAAAATGTTTCCAAGAATATTTGACTTATTTCTTGTCAAAATGTCTCATTTCTAGTCAAAACTAATCTCTTTCCACTTAAAACAAGACTCATCACCTAAAAATTAACTTGTTTTTACATCATTTTTACTTGTTTCAAACAAATTTTCACTTGAAATAGGTAGAAAAATCTGCCAATGAAAGCAAGTTTTTTGTGCTTGTACGAAGGGAAAAAAACTTATCAGAAACACTATCAGATTTTTCTACTTAATTTGAGTGAAATCTGCTTGAAAGAAGTAAAAAGTGTCTAAAAACAAGCTACTTTTTATGTGATGAGTCTTATTTTAAAGTATAATGAGATTAGTTTTGACTAGAAATGACATTTTGACTAGAAATAAGACAAATATTCTTGGTAAGATACAGTACTTGAGTTTTTGCAGTGTACTTTTTTCATATATTCCATTTTTCTACAGTTTAATATGACTTCTATCCTCTTTAACAGACTTGTATCTATTATTTCCTCAGTTATATTTCTCTCTCCAGCTGCAGCAGAAAGCCGAGCGTCCCTCTGCTCTCCTACAGTCGTTGGTATCAAGGTGCCTATTTACATGCTAATTACAGAGCAGCGACTTTACACACGCCAGTCACACAAGGAGAGCCAGTTAGTCAGCAGGAAGCCTTGTTGTTTTTTTACATCCTATACGCCGATGAAAATGTATAGTTAGTTGTGTGTGTGTGTGTCTGTGCCTCTTCTCCTGCTTTGTAATCGCTTTAAGCTAAATTTAATTTGGGATAATCAGCAGAAAGATGAGCCTGGCCTGGTCCCCTGTCTCTGTATACCACAGCCATGTTGCATTGTTAGTGTTGTGTTGCCTCCTCCAACATGTAAAACACACACACATACATGTAATATTATGTTAAAAAAACATGAAATTATCCTTTATTGAAGTGTTTTTTTGCTTTGAGGAGAATAGTTAAGCTTCACTCTCTCTCTCTCTGTGTGTTATCAGGCCGACCGCACAAAGACGGATGAGTCAGTCGTCTCTCTTTGAACGTCTGCTTGATTATACCCTCTGTGTGTGTGTGTGTTTGTGTGTGTGTGTGTGTGTGTGTGTGTGCGTGTGTGTGTGATTTTTCCACCTCCATGGGCTTTAACACACACACACACACACACAAAGCTAATTACTTTTCCAGTGCCTCGGTGATGGAGGATGCTTTATGGTCAGCGCCGCTCGTGTCCCATTGTGTTGCTGCTGCTGCTGCTGCTGCTGCTGCTGCACGACAACAACAACAGCCCATAATACAACATGAGTGTGTGATCATCATGTACAAACATCTCATCGTGCACAATAGAGTTTCCACAGCCGCCGGCGGCCATGCAGACACACACACACACACACACATAGACACATTGTTTGTCGGGATGTTTTTATGTTCAGTGATGACACAGAAACTCACAGAGCAGCAGCATCACAACTGAACACACAGAGTCTAAGAGTTATAATCAATTAATATGATTAAATCCTGTTTAGTGCATATAAATGTGTAGATAAAAGTTATTTACATTATTCAAACAGCCCAGAATCAGGAGGTTTAGTTCTCCAGATGTGATGAAGTCTGGACTGAACCGGTTCCAAGATCCAGGATGATATCTCCAAACACTTGATTAATTGATCTGTTATGTTTTGTTGGTTTAAAACGACACAGATGCTGCCAAAAGAAATTAATTTAGTCACAGTGTTTAAAAAAAAGTCTTATTAACTCATCTCTTCGTCTCATATTTGAGAAAGCCTGTGCATATTCTCATTTGTCCAGGTTATAGTAGGCTATCTCAAAGGAGTTTTCAATCGAAAGCAACTGGACTTGGTCATGTTCATTCCCACATGACCTTCCTTTCCTAGACAAATAACCAAGTCCAGTTGCTTTCGATTGAAAACTCCTATGAGATATTTGAGAAAATAATCTTTTCCCCCTTACTCTAAGCTCACAATTTGAATTAACTAAAGATTAATTTAATGATCAAAATGAATAAGTTACTAAACAAAGACAACAGCTCAGTCTAAGTCGCTGTTTCCTCTCCACATGAGCTAAAACTCTAAAAAAAAACTTTAATTTCCAATGATATGAAACATTATAAAACCTTTAAACTGAGAAAACTTCACATCTGTCAGTCACTTAAACTCGTTTACCCTCAGATTCCTCCGTGTTTCTGTGTTTAAAGACTTAAAGACGCTCTGATGCAACATGTGAGTGTGGAGAATTCCTGAGTGCACCTGAACACAACATGAAACCATGCAGCAGGACACGATGGCCGCCTGATACTGTAGCTATACTACGACTAATCATGTTCATCAGCATGAAGGAATCTAAAAAAGCTGGTCTCCTCCTCGTGACCCTCGCTGTGCGGCAGATGGCAGATGGTCTATCGCTCCGCCTCGCCACCACTTCTCCTCCTTTCTCCTCCTCCTGCTCCTTCTATTTCTGGCGGAGGAGAAGAACCTATTGTCGTCCTTCGTCCTTCCACCTGGTTCTGCTGCTTCCAGATGAGTTAATGTCACAATGGCAGCAGGGAAACATCTGGACCTGAGGCAGCAGCTGGGATTATTATGTGATTGTAATGTGTAGCCTATTTTTGTGTTTTATTCTCCTGAATTTGAAGTTCAGAAGGTGAAAAAGGGAGAAGTCAAGTGAAATATCTCACTCTACAGCTGCTGTAACGTGTTTCCATCAGTAACACTGAGTGACTATAAGAAGAAGCTGAACTAGAAAATGCATTTCCTGAAGGAAATACGGGTGAATGCTGAAAGCTGCAAGCTGAATGAGCTGATTACAATGTTGAAACAATGCTGAATTAAGTT
The DNA here is from genome assembly GCF_045865225.1 of Trachurus japonicus. NCBI lineage: Eukaryota > Metazoa > Chordata > Actinopteri > Carangiformes > Carangidae > Trachurus > Trachurus japonicus. The sequence goes on from NC_140926.1 coordinate 4,760,213, forward strand.
AAGAAACTGAAAAAACAATCTTGAAAACATGAAAAAATATGAAGAGTATGAAATGGTTGGAAATTACTTGAATTGTTGAAGATCAGTATGAAGAAATTGAAAGTCTGAAGTCTACTCAGATTTACTTAAAACTGACAGTTTGAAAACATTTTTGAACCATTACTAATGTAGATTTAACAATATCTGAATAGTAAAAGTAGAAGATGAAAGATGGAGGATGTATGAAATGGGTGGTAATTACTTAAATTAGTGAAGAATAGTATGAATGAATTGAAAGGTTAAAGTGCACTCAGATTTATTTAAAACAGTTTGAAAACAGCTGAGTTAATGTCACAATGGCAGCAGGGAAACATCTGGACCTGAAGCAGCAGCTGGGATTATTATGTGATTGTGTAGTAGCCTATTTCTGTTTTTTATTCTCCTGAATTGAAGTTCAGAAGGTGAAAAAGAGAAGTCAAGTGAAGTGAATCTCTCACTCTACAGCTGCTGTAACGTGTTTCCATCAGTAACACTGAGTCACTACAGTTTAGTTTAGTTTAGTTTAGTTTAGTTTAATATGTTTATTTGTATCAGGGACAATGTACAAAATAACATTAGTCTCGAAATGAGAAGAGATGCCTTGTAGCGGATTTAGCTTATTAGCTACTTTCCATCCGTATAGTCCCTGGGCAGGTGAATAAGAACAATAGAAAGGTAAGAATGATCAATTTACATAGCGCTCTAAACATCCATACACACACTGCAAAAACAAACTGCAAAATCTTACCAAGAATATTTGTCTTATTTCTAGTCAAAATGTAATTTCTAGTCAAAACAAATCTCATTATACATAAAATAAGACTCATCACATTTAAAAAGTAGCTTGTTTTTAGACACTTTTTACTTCTTTCAAGCATATTTTCACTTGAAATAAGTAGAAAGTTTTTCAAGCACAAAAACTTGCTTTCACTGGCAGATTTTTCTACTTATTTTTAAGTGAAAATTAGTTTGAAACAAATGAAAATGATCTGAAAACAATTTCATTTTTAGGTGATGAGTCTCATTTTAAGTGGAAAGAGATTAGTTTGACTATAGAAATGAGACATTTTGACAAGAAATGAGACAAATATTCTTGGAAAGATTTTGAGTTTTTGCAGTGCATGTGCATAATAATACACCCTCTCACACATCACAAACACTCAGGACATATTTCATATCAGAAAGAAACATACAGTTATTAAAATACTTCACACTTTGCCAAGGTTAAAAATCATTTAGGCTCATGATTAATGATTAATGCTGACATGACTGATTTCTTATAGGATCCATTGTTTGACTTCCTGAGAAAAAACATTGAAGTCTGTACAAAGTTTCAGATTAGTTGGAAGATTGTTCCATGATTTGACAGATTTAAAAAAAAAAAAAAGGCAGATTGAGCAAAGGCGGAGCTACGCTTAGGAATATTACAATCTCCACTTGAGACAGATCTTAAAACTCTACTACACTATAAGAAGAAGAATTAGTTTCTCAGCTCTGTCGTCCAGAACAGAACCGGCTCCACCCGCCTCGCCTCGACCTTCCTGCTCCGGCCTCACTCCACTTCCAGCTTTTCCTTCCTCCTCATCATCGCTCCTGTGTTCCATCCCTGGGAGGTGTGAACAAACACACAAAACCTCATGCAGCAACACTGGAGCACTGCAAAAACTCAAAATACCAAGAATATTTGTCTAATTTTTAGTCAAAATGTCACTTCTAGTCAAAACAAATCTCATTCTACTTAAAATAAGACTCATCACATTAAAAAGTAGCTTGTTTTTAGACACTTTTTACTTCTTTCAAGCATATTTTCACTTAAAATAATCTGATACTTGCTTTCACTGGCAGATTTTTCTACTTATTTCAAGTGAAAATTTTGATTGAAACAAGTGAAAATGATCTAAAAACAAGTTAATTTGTAGGTTATGAGTCTTATTTTAAGTTTAAATCGCAATACTTCTCTTTGTGCACTTCTTTGCAATACACTATATAAAGACGTGCACTTATTTCGACAGGGTAGTGCTGTCTCAAATCAAACACTGCCGCTGTGCGCTTACCAGAAAAGACTCAACAGCTTCTTCTATTACTTTTTAAAGGCTGATTGCAACCGGCCGTTGGAGCTCTATTGCTATCGCCGACACTTGACAGCGCCTTTTGTCGATCAAAACGAGCTATTAAATTGTGTTTTATTGTGTTATTATTGTTGCTGTGTTGTTTTGAGTGTTTTTTAAAGACATTTACACTGGTATCAGCTCCGTTGCTGCTCAAATAGTAGTGACGTGCTTCCGCTACATCACTAAGATGGTGGCTGTTGAGGGTGGAAAGTGTCCAGCGATGCACACTTTAATTTTCTGGCTGTTTGAGTGCGCCAATTTTGCACACTGCTCGGAGTGATCGCATTTATGTACTCCAAATATTAATTGTAAGTGCAGAAGTCCACACACACACACAGGCCCAGGTGATGAGGGAGGTGCAGAGCCGAGCCTCATTTCATCTGTGTGACCTGTTCATGCCAGAAAAACTGACGAATGTCTCTCAAAGTCGTCTAAACCCTGAACTATCAGGTTATTAAATTCTATAATAACATAAAAAACGCAATGACAACCATCATTATACCTTAAAAATGTGTTTTATTTAACATTACATCATCATCTCTGCTGTGTTTCAGGCCTGTTTTCAGTTCAGGAGCCAAATGCATTACAGTAATCTGCAGGATACAAAGGAATTCAGATTAACACTGATAATGTTTGTGTTAATTGTAACACACCCACACACACACAGACACACACTGTGTCAAAGGGCATGTGTGTTCAAACCCAAACACTCCCCCTGCTGGACAAAGAAGGGAAACAGCTTCACCTGATCCTGGTGCTCATCTTTCTTTCTTTCTTTTTTTTTAATTGTATAAACGCTGTCTGGTCTGATGCTTCCAGCTGTAACGATGTGAAAAAAGAAAAAAAACAAAAAAGCTGCACTCGACGTCTTTAATGAAGATTCAACGAGTCTGTTTCATCCAATTAATTCAAACGTCTCATTCTCCTCTCTGTTTAATGAGATTAAAGGATTAATTTGTGTTTTTCACCGGGTGATCTTGAGCAGAATTTGCCTCAAACACTTGTGCCAGGTGTGTGTGTGTTTAGTGTGTGTTTAGTGTGTGTTCAGTGTGTGTGTGTGAGCCAGGAAAGCTCGGCTCATCAAAGGCACCTGAACGCATCACGAACACTTATTTACAGCATAAAAAGGACAAATTCCCGGTGTAACGAGACTCGTATCGTCGTTGTTTTCTCTTTGCAACCTGCAGTTTAGTCACTTACATAATCCAGCATCACTCTGCAGGATGCACCTCTATCTGTGTGTGTGTGTGTGTGTGTGTGTGTGTGTGTGTGTGTCTCTCTGGGTTAGATCCGTCCTGGTCATGAATTATTGATGTGGAGGGACTGAGCTGCAGCGCTGCAGGTTTTTTTCTGCTCCATTACGGCTCTCCTGCTCCCATCGTGGGGAGTTTTCACCTGTGAGTCGTTTCCAGCTTTAACTCCTCCAGTCCCACGAGTCACAGCTACAGCGTACATCTGTTCACACTGTGACGGCTACTGTATTTAGACTTTTATCAGATAGTTTAGACGCTGTCAGGACTGATTCAAGGAGGAAAAGATGGTTTGAAATGGAAAAAAACAAAACACTGTCCTTTATTTCCACTGGACTTCCTGTTCCCATCCAGTCTCTGCTCTCAGGCTGGAGGGGAAATGTGAAACCTCCAGTATATTATAGATGAGAAAACCATTGAAGGTGAAGAGTCAAGTCTGTTTCACTTCAACTCTGCCCTTTTTGATTGTTTGTGGTGCCGACATAGAGGCTGCCTGGGATTTCTCACTTTGACACAGTAGTGGAGTTTTTGCAGCGTTAAGTGGTTCAGATCTTTATATTATTATATATATGTCAGTTTTGGAAAATAAAGCAACAGTTTTGGTTTCCCTTTTTCTCTGGTTGATGCTTCTCCTCAGTGCAGATTCTGCAGAAATGCACCTGTCGGACCCCCGTGCAGGTTGATTTGTGACTTTAAAGAGGAACTATGCTACATTTTTTACCTTTAATTAACCAGCTCCAGAGTCCTAGATCTCTTGTTTATGACAGTCAGATAAGACTACACTGCAAAAACTCAAAATCTCTCTAAGAATAACTAACCCTATTTCTTGTCAAAATGTCTCATTTCTAGTCAAAACTAATCTCTTTCCACTTCATCGCCTAAAATTAACTTGTTTTTAGATTATTTACACTTGTTTCAAACTAATTTTCACTTGAAATAAGTAGAAAAATCTGCCAGTGAAAGCAGGTTTTTTGTGCTTCTACTAATAAGGAAGAAAAACTTGCTCCACTATCAGATTTTTCTACTTATTTCAAGTGAAAATATGCTTGAACGTAGTAAAAAGTGTCTAAAAACAAGCTACTTTTTATGTGATGAGTCTTATTTTAATGTATAATGAGATTTGTTTTGACTAGAAATGACATTTTGACTAGAAATAAGACAAATATTCTTGGTAAGATACTGTATTTGAGTTTTTGCAGTGTACACAGTGTCTCCTTGTTGCACCATCACTTTTACCTTCTGCCCAGGTGCATATAGGCTACATATGATGACTCAACGCGTCTAAGCCGGCATCGACCTTTGTCAGAGCTTTGTGCACGAGGAGGAGGAGCGAAAGGTCATCACTGATCTGAGGAAAGGTCACGAGCAGCTTGAGACGACGACGACGACGGGTCAGGACCGAGAGATAAAACCAGGAAGAGAGAAGCTGTGAGAGGGGCAGAGGGGTAGACAGAAGGGAGGTCTGCTCAGCGTGAGTGCCAGAAAAGTCAGTCAAGAGCGTTTAGCATTTACCCAGAAGGCCTTTCTCACCCGGGGGGCAACGCTGTGCTCTCTCCCCCCTCTCTCCCCCCGTCAGTGTTTGTTGATGAGTGTCGCTGCCAAAGAGAAAAGAAAGAGACCGGGAGTTGTTGCACTGGTATTGTTGGGCTTTGTGTTGTGTTGTGTGTCTGCAGCGGCCTGGGTGGAGGCAGTGGTGTGTGTGTGTGTGTGTGTGTGTGTGTGTGTTGGGTGGGGTGGGGGGAGTGAGGGGGGAGAGGGGGGGGCTCTCACAGCGTTCCTCAGAAGTGGGTCAAAGGGATTAATTTCCTGGCCGTAGCCGATTGGAGCTAATGGCAGATTAGCTCAGTGAGTTTCACTTCCAAAAGAAAACCCCACATCACACACACACACATACACACACACACACACACACGCACACACACATGCACACACACACACACACACGCACACACACATGCACACACACACACACACACACACACACACACACACACACACACTAGTAGCAGCAGCAGCAGGATGGGACTAGAAGCTGCTTTTCACACTCAGGAGATCAGCAGAAACTCACACTCACACAACAACTTCACACTTTTTATTTAAATTATGATAAAAATGGAAGAGTTTTGATTTTAGTTTGAAGATAATTTACTGTTTTCTCTTTTCTTTTCTTTTGAGTTCTTTCCTTGAATTTCCAAAGCTTCATGGGTTTAAAAGCTCCTGCCACAATAAGAAAAAGACCATTAATTGCATAAATACATCTTTTCACCATTATCGTACTGTTTTGCAAACGACTTGTCGGCCTCACGGGGTCGGAGTCGCTGTTTTAGGTGTTTGATTTTTATTTTATTTAGATAATACTACCTTGTTTTTAGATTTTAGATTCAAGCATCAGTCTTAAACAGCTGATTTTGTAAGTTTGCTCCCCCACAAAAGAAAAGAACGGCCTCTGGTGAGTTTGTTTTAACAGAAAGAGACGGAGTATCCACAAAAAACATATAATAGAAATAATAATATCATCATATTACTGTACTGTAAAGTCATAAATTTACATTTGATCAAGTGAAATAAGGGCAAAAATAAGCAGTGGATCCCGACTGTATGAATATAAATCATAACAAAGACACAGGTTTACAATGAAAGGGTAAAAAGACAAGATATTAAAGTTACTTAATTACTTGATACGTGGTTTGCAATTTAAAATGCACTGTTAAAAATTTCAAGTAATAGTTGGTCTCTTATCTCCTGTATCTGCTGGATATAAAAACATCACTTTGTGTCCATGTTCTGCAGCGAGAGAGCTTGACGATGTGACTCTGTGTCTCTGTGGTTTTGCAGTAATGAAATAGTTTAGAGTTATAAATACAGCTGGTTCTGATCCTGGAAAAACCGGCGTCACGGCCCGTTAGCACCTTCTTCCTTCACCAAGACCACCACCACTACCACCACCACTACCGCCGGGTCACGACGACAAACATGAGACGACACCCGTGTTGATTTGGTTTTTATGTCATTATTTCCTTCAGGTTTCAGATGTTTATTATTAAAGAGGAAAAAAGAAAAAAGACACAGTCAGTCAGTGTTCCTGTTTCTCCGGCTCCGTCCAGTCGACTGTGGGAATAATAAACCTCCCGTCGGTCTGTGTGTGTGGTGTGTTTGGGTGCAGCTCGACCATTTGATGCACTGGAAGAGATTTTAATTAGGTTTCATACAGCGTAGAGACGTCTCCATCTCTCCTGCACTCGTCTTCTTATCAACCTTTTCATCCATAACCCATCCAACTGTCTGAAGCTCATCTTACCAAGAATATTTGTCTTATTTCTAGTCAAAACAAATCTCATTCTACTTAAAATAAGACTCATCACATTAAAAGCAGCTTGTTTTTAGACACTTTTTTACTTATTTCAAGCCTATTTTCACTTGAAATAAGTAGAAAAATCTGCCAGTGGAGCAAGTTTTTCTTTCTTATTACAAGCACAAAAAACTTCCTTTCACTGGCAGATTTTTCTACTTATTTCAAGTGAAAATTAGTTTGAAACAAGTGACAATGATCTAAAAACAAGTTCATTTCTAGGTGATGAGTCTTATTTAAAGTGGAAAGAGATTAGTTTTGACTAGAAATGAGACATTTTGACAAGAAATAAGACAAATATTCTTGGTAAGATTTTGAGTTTTTGCAGTGCACACACACTGGGAAACACATATAAAAGCACTTTACAAAAGATTTGCATTTTACAAAAAAGAGTCATAAGGATGGTTCATGGGTACCTTGATCATACAAATCCGTTGTTTTTAAAATCGGGTATTTTAAGATTTGAGGACCTAGTCAAATTCAAAACAGGTCAGATTTTGTTTAAAGCCTGGAATAGGTTGCTACCAATAAACATCCAAAAAATGTTTATGGTCAGAGAAAGCATATATGATTTAAGAGGGAACTGTAACTTTAAACAATCTACCATCCATTCTACCCTGAAAAGTTTTAGCATCTATTTTTGTGGTGTTAAAATGTGGAATAGACTAGATGAGGATATAAAAATGTGCAATAACTTACAACAATTTCAAAGTAAGTACAAACATACACTCTTGGACAGCTATAAAGAACTGGACAGCTAATTTTACTCTTTTTATTTATAATCATGGTCTTATTTCATATTAAAGCAATATATTTTTAATCTTCTGAATTAGGTTTATGGAACTACAGATGTATGACATGAATCACAATGTAAGGGGGGGGCTGAACTTGATAAGCTTTGCTTCCTTCAGCCCCTTCTCAAACTTGCACAGTATCATTATTGTTTTGTTTCTTGTTACATAGATTGTTTGAGACAAATAAAAATCAAATCAAATCAAATCAAATCAAACACTGAGAGGCATCTTTCCATATTTGTTATTCAGATGATTTGTTTCTGTGTTTCTATATTTGAACTATAGAAGCTGTTTTTATTATTATTCCAGAGCTTCTCTTCCTCCTGTTCACTTTCTTGCTTTAGTTTGAGGTTGTTTTGTTTTGTTTTTTTGTGGTGAAGTTTCCCTGAGTCACAGGAGAGAGAGACTAGAGAGAGAGTTCGGAAAGTTCAGGAATTCTTGAGTCAGCTATTTTTGGGAGTTGCCACATTCTGCATCGCTGCATTGTTTCTTCATGGGATGTTTTCAAACTCGGGAGGATATTATGTCTGCGGGTGTGTGTTGCTCAAGCTGATGACAACACTCCTCCCTCCCTCTCACATGACGCCCTCTCCTCTCCTCTCTCTTCTTTTGTTATAGGCATCGGAAAGAACGTGATCTGCGACAGGACGGCCACGCCTCTGGATGCCTTCAGGATGATGTCGGCGGCCCAGTACTACCCCAAGCTGCTGAGCATCATGGGAAACGTGCTGCGCTTCCTGCCGGCCTTCGTCCGCATGAAGGAGCTGGTGGAGGAGGGATACGTCGGGGAGCTGCTGGTCTGTGAGGCGCAGGTGAGAGAAAGAACGTATAACGATGCTTTTGGTTTTGTTTTTTTATGCCGACGATGCTGTGATGTTCCCCTGAGGTTTGGACGACTTAAAGGGATAGTTCAACATTTAGTCAAACTCTCCTATCACCATAATCCCTATAGTCATAGCAGTAGGTTCATTACCTTTAGTTATCAGTGCATGTTGTTTTGAGATCGGCGGGGCAGAGACGTGAGCCTCATCAAACTCATCAAATACACAATCCAACAACTCCAAAACGCTCTGGTGGACAAGTTGTGACCTGCACATTCACCACGCTATGAGATAATCATGTAACATCATGAGACAGAGTTGTTTTAGAGGCAAATGCAGCCGGTGTAGGTACCAAATGTGTCCGGGCTGCCAGATTTATTACCGTGGATGTTGGCGAAGTTAGTCACTTCGCCCCATAGTAAATATTGGACTCATCTGTCATAAACCACATCTCTTCTGAACAGTTTGACACGAAAATGGCAATTTTCAGACGGACACTTCGGGAGAAAATTAACTTTATTAACTGACTGTAATTAACTGTCTCTGGCTCAACAACACACTCTTGCGAGATTTGGCACAGATCTCCTAGGCAACGTCAAACAAACGCTTGTGAACGCCCATGCTAATTACAGTATTTTAATCATTTTCGTCACTGTTAGTTGTGTAAATGTTTAATGTTATCATAAGAAAATATAAATAGCTCACTTTCGTCTACCTACAACTTTTATAAATCCTCACGACCAATCACAATCACACATTTGGTACCTACACCAGAACTACATTCCAGACACGGCTGCTGGGCGTAGGGATTTCAAAGGCGCAAGTAGTTCTGAGTATTTGCTTCATGTGTCACATAATTATCTCATAGCGTGGTGAATGTGCAGGTCACAACTTGTCCACCAGAGCGTTTTGTTGTGGAGTTGTTGGATTGTGTATTTGATGAGTTTGATGAGGGACAGGGGACCTGTACCGTTCACCTCCATTGTGTTCACTGAGCAGCTCACGTCTCTGCCCCGCCCATCTCAAAACAACATGCACCGATAATTAAAGCAGAAGTAAGCAATCCGGTGGTTTTGGCTAACTTCTTGTCAGCCGATGGAGTTAGCAGTCCCCGCCCTCGTCCCTACGTCACCACATTCACGCGCATCCCTTGGCTGCACACACAGAGAGGACCGCCCCTTTATGCCGTTCTCTCTCCTCATTGGATAAAGGTTGTAGGATACAAGGAAAGTTTTCTCCTCGGCTCAGAGCAGAGCAGAGTGACTGACAGACCCGTGTTTCAGACCAAACACTCTATATAAGTCATTGCTGTCGGAAGATAGAACTATTTAAGACTTATATTAACACAAACATTCACCTTACTTCTGCTTTAAAGGTACTGCTATGAATTTGCCAACATGCCAAACTATCCCTTTAAAGCCGTTTCTCCTCTCCTCAGGTGCACAGCGGAAGCCTCCTGGGGAAGAAGTACAACTGGAGCTGCGACGACCTGATGGGCGGCGGCGGGCTGCACTCGGTGGGCAGCTACATCATCGACCTGCTGACCTTCCTGACGGGGCAGCGCGCGGCCAAGGTGCACGGCTTCCTCAAGACCTTCGTCAAGCAGACCGACCACATCCGCGGCATCCGCCAGATCACCAGCGACGACTTCTGCACCTTCCAGATGGTGCTCGAGGGCGGCGCCTGCTGCACCGTCACGCTCAACTTCAACGTGCCCGGCGAGTTCCGCCAGGAGGTGATCGTCGTGGGAACCGTCGGGCGGTTGACGGTGACGGGGACGGATTTGTACGGGCAGAAGAACGGCGGGGGAAGTGGAATCGGCGGTGGCGGCCCCGAGCTGCTGCTGAAGGACGAGACGCCTCTGGAGAAGAAGGCCTCGCTGCCGGAGAAGGCCTTCAGCGACATTCCCGCGCCGTACCTCATCGGCACGATCCGCATGATCCAGGCGGTGCGCGAGGCGTTCCAGGACCAGGACGACCGGCGGACGTGGGACGGGCGGCCGCTGACGATGGCCGCCACCTTCGAGGACTGCCTGTACGCGCTCTGCGTGGTCGACACCATCAAGAAGTCCAACCAGTGCGGCGAGTGGCAGAACATCGCGGTGATGACGGAGGAGCCCGAGATCAGCCCGGCGTACCTGATCAGCGAGGCGATGCGGCGCAGCAGGATGTCGCTCTACTGTTAGCATCCGGCCGCTCGCGGCTAGAGCAACTAGCAACTAGCTAGAGTAACGACGACACGCATTGGTTCAATGGAAGCGCCTCCTGATGGCGGAATATGGATGGGTATTGCAAAAGCGCCCAAGAACTGACATCTCTGCATTGTTGGTGAATGAATGAGCAAGTGTGGTATTTTCAATAACTTAAAGGGACAACGAGGAGTTTCTATATGGTTATAAAAAAGTCTCATATTAATGTGGATGAATCTACGTTACCACTTGTTAATGGGCCCATTTTCGATAAATATATCGTTTTGTCTCTATCGTTAATTTGTTATTATTAGTGGTGGTGGAAATGCTGGGCGAGCCGACCAGCGTTTCTTTACTTTCGGTTTCGTGGCGAGTCATGAGAATAACGCAGCCGAATCGCCGTTTATGGTTGGAACTACGACGGTATCTGATCGTCTTCCAACCTCTGACTTTAATTCTTGATGAATGAAAACAGGAGTCTGTCTTGCGCCGGTCAAAGAATTTCACGGTGCGGAGGCTCATAAATGTAGTGTGAAAACACTTCGCTTTTCCAAAACTCCTTGTTGTCCCTTTAAGGACATTTATAGATCACCCACGTTAATAGCATCATTGAAGATCCTTTACAGATAAACATTAAAGGGACAACGAGGAGTTTTGGAAAAGCGAAGTGTTTCCACACTACATTTATGAGCCTCCGCGCACCGTGAAATTCTTTGACCGGCGCAAGACGGACTCATGTTTTCATTCATCAAGAATTAAAGTCAGAGGTTGGAAGACGATCACATACCGTCGTAGTTCCGACCATAAACGGAGATTCGGCGGCGTTATTCTCATGACTCGCCACGAAACCGAAAGTAAAGAAACGCTGGTCGGCTCGACCAGCATTTCCACCACCACTAATAATAACAAAATAACGATAGAGACAAAACGATATATTTATCGAAAATGGGCCCATTAACAAGTGTGGGTAGCGTAGATTCATCCACATTAACGTGAGACTTTTTTACAACCAAATAGAAACTCCTCGTTGTCCCTTTAACACATAAGCGAGTAAAAAAAAAACAGTTGTCTACATTAATGTTTCAATCTACATTTTGTAATAAACAAATTATAACTATAATTTGATATGACCAAGACACCTAAAAACAAAAACACGACCGTTTTCATCAATTTACAAGCAAGTGGGCAACACACATACATTGGAGTGACTGGGTTTTCTGGGCGCTTTTGCAATACCCACATCCTGCCACTAGGGGCGCAAAAAGTTTACCACGGGACGGGAGTCAATGGTGGTGTCGCTACGCTCTTTTCCAGTGCTCTAGTCGCGGCGACCTCGTCATCGTTCCTGTTACAGACTGAGGTCGCGCCACGGAGAGCGATGGTGGGAACAAACAGCGGGATTAATAATAATAATCAAACCTTTATTTATGAGGACGACTTGAGACGCACTTTGTAAATCAAACTGGTTCATTCATACACGGACAGAAAGACAGAAAACCCTGTGGAGTGGAGCTATAACGTTCATACTAATGGGTATTTTGCACGACGACTCCTCGACTTCTGGACGTCGTCGACACCTTTACACTGTGGGTCCGAGGAAGAACGTTTTAAAAACCTGTTGCCGCTCCATCTGAAGTACTTGCTAGTTTTACCAAGTGAATGTTTTAAAAAAAAAAAGATGGAAAGAAAGAAAGAAAAAGATAAAAAATCAGTGTGCTTGATAGCTTCGGTCTCCGTCTGCTCCGTTTGCGCTTCCCTGTGAAACCAGAGAGGAAAAAAACAAAACAAAAATCAATAGTTTGGCTTTTGGGTTTGTGAATCATGCAACAGATTGAAGCTGCAGAGATGCATTATGGGTTGTTTTTGCAGCAGCAGCAGCTGGTCCAAAGCAGTTCAGGTTTAATTTCTGCATTCGTGACATGATGTGTTTGAACATATCTCTACTGAGCCTTCAATACTAAAGCTGTTTAGTGTTTTTTTTTTCAGAGTGATGACTGAAAATGAAAATTAGCAGCCAGTTATCAGTGGAAAATATAATATTAGTCGTGTTTCTTTCACTTTTTGCGCTGCTGGAGGTGTTAAAACGTCTGTCACAGCTGCTGCTGTTACTGCTGTTTATTCTTAGTGTGAGAAAAGAAAATCCCATGAAAAGCAAAGGGTTAATCCTCCTCTCGGTGCTTTTCTGACTTCCCCGGCTTAAAGCCTATTGATTCCCACTGAGGAAAATCTTAAACCTGCAGCAGTAACGGAGGCTCAGTGTGACGTGACAGAAGAACTCACTGGTCTTTTTAACATTTTTAGCATCTTTTGACTCATTGATTTCATTATATAGGTGTAAGATCAGTGAAGGTGGGATCGCACTCACATAATGAAGCTCTACTGTCGAGTATTAGTTGTTTTTTGGTCTTTTCATGGGATTGACCATTAGAAAAATACAGAATAAACCAGATTTTTGCTTTAAGGCAGCAGCTGAATGTGCAAAATATTACTGAACTGATTGCTTTTAGACATAATTAAGTATTCAGAAGAACATTTCTTATAAGAAAATGTATTTTTCCACATTAACAAGAACTGAAACAGCCTGCAGAATAAAAAGACTTGACCGTAAGATAAAAAGTTAACAGATTCATATTTCTGGTCGTGTTAAACAACCAAGTTAAGCAAACCTTTAAGACTTAAATGCATCTTTATTTATTTCTAAGCTTTTAAATGCAGACCTCAGATCAGATCATTGGTCTTCTGCCTCGTCTTTAGCTTTGTTGGGACTCTCACAGGTTCAAACATGACTGACAGTGCAGGAGAGGACTGTGGTTGGTTCATTTCCTGTGTACGTACGGTCTACGGTATTTTCAAAATAAAAGAAAACATGCTCTGCTTCAAAATAAAAGTCCTTGGTAGAAAGGCAGTGGAGTAAAAGTTCTCAGTCAGTCCTAACCGGTTGGACTGCACTCGTCTTTGACCTTATCCTCGTGTACCAGGATGTACATAGTTTTTGCCTCGTCATGGTTACCACTATCTCAACTGCTGAAACAAACCGTCAGAGTGACTATGCAGATAAAAAAACAACAACCCACAAGCCAAACCATTGATTTTTTTTTATTTTTAAGATTATTATTATTATTATTATTATAATTTTTTATGCATCTCTGTGCCCCTGTGTGGTTTCAGGTTCTTAAGCTGTGCTGAAATATCTATCTATGTAACAACTACTGAAAAATGAACATATGAAAATATTATAAAACCATGTGTTTTATTGTCTAAAGAAATAAACCAGTACTGTAATGTATTTTATTTGTACAAACCAAGGAACTGGAACATGTTTGGATTTGGAGTGTTGAGGTATTTATTATGATAATTATTATTATTATCATTATTATTACGTTGTGTTTTTTGCTGTTGAGGTTTTGTGGACTGAGCTGTGGTGTGTGTCTGAGAGATTAACAGCAGACTGAGGCCTTTTATCATTATTATTATCATTATTATTAATATGATTATGATTCCCCATTTATCAGATATTGACCAAAACGGTTGTGAAGGAAAAGCTTTATGTTTTCGGTTCGTAAACATGGTTGTAGCTGGTTTCTGGGTCCGACAGTGTTTTAAAGGTCTGGGTCAGGACTAACCAACACTGATAAGCTATCTGTCGCTACGATAACTCCAGTTATATCACCGCCATCGCCCCATCGTGTCCCAAGCGCCTTATCTAAAAAAAAAAAGAAAAAAGCTGCGTACGTAGACTTTCCCCCCTTTGTCTGATAAATCAAACATGTTTATAATATAATATGTTTATGAATAATGTTTACTTTTATCCCAGGAGGAAATTTATTCAACAATCTGGAGAGGAAAAAGCAAAAAAAAACACACAAATAAATTAAAATCCAGGGTTCAAATCCTGGTTCCTACAGTACTGTACGATCAGACTGTGAACTCACTTTATTACAGTTTGGTTTATGAGCTGCAGCAGCCTTGGATGTTTAGACCTGTGGAGTCTGATGTGGAGGTGAATGATTTCCTCTTACCTTCAGTGAACTCAGAGGCTGTCGATCACGTCTTTACTGAAAATGCAAAAACAATGAAGCAATTATCACTTTAATCTACAAAAAAAGAATAAATACAAGTGATAAAACCAGGTAAATTAAAAAGATATATAAAGTCTGTGGCCTGTACTGTATCTTCCCCCCCTCTTAGATTGAGAGTGGTTTAGTCCGTTGGCTTTCCTCCACAGTAGACGGGTCGTACCACTTTTGTTTACAGGGTGACAAGAAACAAACTCCAACAAGCTTTAATCACACTTTTTTTTTTAGTTTTTTTTTTAGATATTTCACCATCAGCTCCCAGTTCATCATTTTGTTTCCAGCTCTGATGTCGTCTTTAAATCCTCTCATCTCTTCCTGCAGCTTTTTGGCTTCAGTTCAGTACACACACACACACACACACACACACGCACACACACACACACAATAGGCCCAGTATGTTAAAAAATTAGCTCAGGTCTCACGCTGACTTTGTATTAACTTTATTGAGCGACCCAGAGGTGAAAAGATGCTTCATAACGTTAAAAGACTAATCAGATATTCTCCACTTCTTTTAAAGTGCTGGGAACTCTTCCTCCTCTTCCTCTTCCTCTTCCTCCTCCTCCTCCTCCTCCTCCTCCTCCTCCTCCTCCTCCATCCTCTGTGCAAAATGCATCATCAGCATCTGCACAAGTTTAATAATTTCCCGAACTCTGAGAATCATTTGCTGCTCGTTATAGCGACACAGATTCTCACTCACATCTGAATATTCAACCAGAGGAATCTTAATGAGCAGATTCAGTCGCAGCTTGAATCAAACCTTTGTTTTTTTTCTGTTTTTTTTCTTTTTCCAACATCTATTGACTGATTGTTGTTTTTTTTTCTTTCTTTTTTTGTTTTTTTTAAATGTTGAATCACTGAATAATATGTTTTATGCTGAGAAGTTGTTACGTGTCGGAGTCGATGCTCAGACATCAAGGTGATGTAAAGTAACAAAAAGACAAAAAGAGGACTTGTGTGTTTCCCATGATAACAAACGCTGGTTTCTCTGTTGTGTTAGTTCACCGTTCAGCTTGCTGCTGCTGCTCGTGGCCTCGTGGTCGAGGATGAGCCGAGCCCGCGCTTCACTTTGCACTTTGACTGCCTCCTCTTCTTCCTCTTCCTCCTCCTCTTCCTCCTTCTCTTCGCTGACAGTCATGATGATGAATCGCGTTATTCTCGCTTTGCCAGCATTCACAAACAGTTCAGGAAAGGCCTTCGCTCTCTCACCGAGGGAGGAAGGGAGGAGGGGAGGAGGGGAAATGGAGGGATGAGGGGTGGAGGAGGTGGGGTCGGGTGAAAATTGCTCGTTTTTTGGAGACGAACAACCTCAAAAGAGGCGCTTCTTCTGCCCTCGGAGACCGTTACTTAGCAACCGGAAGCCACGTTGCCAAAACTAGGTCCTGTCTGGGATTTTTTTTTCTCCCTCTTCTTTCTTTCTCTTTCTCTTTTTCTTTCTTTCTTTCATTCCCTACAACACACACTCTCTCTCTCCATCTCTGCCCGGTCCAAAGCATGATCTCCCAAAGGTGACAGTTTGTCATTTGCTTTTCATTGATCTGTCTTTTCTCTCTCTCTCTCTCTTTCTCTCTTTTCTTCTTTCTATCGTGAGTCAGGTTGAAGCCTGGATGACAAGCTCACTGGTGCTTCTGCAAAAAAACAAAAGAAAAACACATCTCTTTTTTCCCTCTTTCCTCTGCTCATCACATCTTTCGGATGCAGGACAGGCATTACCATGGCAACGCCCTTTAATAATGAAAATGATAATGTTCAAGGGATAGTTCAACATTTGGGCAAATGGGCCCATTGCCATAATCGCAATAGTCTTAGCAGTAGGTTCGTTTTTTGTCGGTGCAAGCTATTTTTAGAACGGCAGAGCAGAGCCGTGAGCTGCTCAGAGCTACGCTACTATGGAGGCTCATGGGATTTCTCGGTTTCCCTCATCAAACTCATCAAATACACAATCCAACAACTCCACAACGCTCTGGTGGACAAGTTGTGACCTGCACATTCACCACGCTATGAGATAATAACACAACGTTACCAGACAGAGTTGTTTTAGAGGGAAATTCATGCAAAACCGCTGATGCGCGTTCCTGTCGGGGGCAGTTTTTCAGCAAGAAGTCTCTGCATTTCCCTCTAAAACAACTCTGTCTGGTAACGTTGTGTTATTATCTCATAGCGTGGTGAATGTGCAGGTCGCAACTTGTCCACCAGAGCGTTTTGGAGTTGTTGGATTGTGTATTTGATGAGTTTGATGAGGGAAACCAAGAAATGCGCTGCTCCGCCGTTATAAAAATAGCTTGCACCAACAAATAAAGGTGACGAACTTACTCCTAAAACTATAGGGCAATGGGCCAATTTGCCAAAAATGTTGAACTATCCCTTTAAAACAACTGACAGTCTAGATGCAGGTTGTGAACACCTTTCCTCAGCTGCTTTCTGAGTGCTGGCTCTTCTCTCGCTCCGTCTCGCTGCAGCCTGCTCGGCTCGTTCATAAAGACAAAGTATCTCTTCATCTCGATGCTGTATTGTTGTGACTATATCCGACTATATTTATTGTTATATGTTGTGTATATTGTGGAACGCATGGACCTCTCTCTCTCTCTCTCTCTGTACATACTGTAATTTCAGCAGCTCTCTCATATTTATGGGTCTTAATCTAGAGAGAATGTACTTAACTGTAGGAATAATTTATATTTTCTATCCGTTCAGGATGATATGCCGTTTTTAGGAGGTCAGTGGGTGTTACAACAAATAAAATCCCCCCCTCCCTCTCTCCCATTCCCTCCCATCCCCCATACCTTGAGTTTTCAGCGTGCTGTAAAGTGTGATGGTGCACTTCTGTTCCTCCTCCTCCTCCCTCCATCTTGCTTTTTTATTTTTTTTTAATTGATTGACTGTGTGACTCCTGTTTTAGAGGTTTACCGGCTCAGCATTGACTGAAATGTGAATGAAGGTGTGTGTGTGAGTGAGAAAAATGGGAGTGGTGTGTGTGTGTGTACTGTATGTATGCTGGTTGCAGGTGTGACATTGTGTGTCTGCAACATGGTTTACTGCTTCGACATTTGTCTAATGCTGCAGTTTCTATGGAATAATAAAATAAAAATAAAACTCTGTACACCCACAGTCAGTGACTCCATTAAATTTGCACCTGCTGTCATTTCATCTTCTCTGTAGCTGCTGCACATATAATAATAAGAGAGAGTCTGCTGACCCCTGCTGGCTGCCGTAGGAGCTGCATGCATATGTTTTCTCCCAGTTTATCATCTTATTTTTGGATCAAAGTGACTTGTTTTAAATCATTTAGCACAGCTGTTTGTGTGTGTGCGTGTAAATATCCTCCAACAATAGATCCTGTGTGTTTAAATCAGCTTTCGTCTCATGCTGAGAGTAAATTAGAGTCACAACATTGGTTTAATCGAGTTGGAAACTTTGCAAAAGTGTCGTTATCATCAGCGATTTAATTATCTAATATAATTTTATTGACTGTTTCATTGTCTGTTACCATCTGCAGCTTATTCGCACTCATCTCTGCATCAGGAAACTCTGTGAATCAGAGGAGGAAATAGGAAATATCTGGGCTCTGAAGCGCTGAATATTTAATGAGAGGAATTTTAATGAGCTGATTCAGATACAGTTTGGAGGATCTGATCTGATGCATCTTTTAAAAGAAGCAGCGTTGAATGTTCACTTTGCTCTTGACAGGTTTTTCTTATGTTTCCCCCTTTTAAAATATTTAGTCGCTGCTGGTTTAGTTTTATATTCACCGACACCTTTCTACAGGTCAGAGCTCATGTTCACACCATGGTGTCACAGCTGGAGGAAAAATGGACAGTGGACAGTTAAAACCTGCATTTTCCTCTCATAAATACTCTTCTTCATAGATCTTAATATAGATATCTTTAAGTTTCTATAGTGTAATATTTTATAACAGGTGTCTGGTGAATTAAATGAAGGGTTTATAGGTCAGTCTATATTGCTTTTTGTTGGTGGCAACTTCCTTTCAGAAAACAACATTTATTTTTAATGTATTGAATTTTATTCACTATAAAAAAAAAACATTTGATCTATTATCTAAAATATACAGTAACATGATGTTATTCTTATGCATAAATACCAATATGGGGGCTTCTTTTCCCAGTAGGGGGCGTCTTCTCCTAAAGGGTCTGTGGCAGATTCAAGATTTTAAATTTAATAGAATAAAAGTTAACGTCTGTTATTATGATTAAATTATGGTGGAATATTAAATTAAGTGAAAGGCCCATATGATCACAATATAATGTATATCATGCAGTTCTAGTAAAACAAAAACATGGAGAAGAAACTTAATCAACTTAACTCCCATCATCCAGATGTGCACATGAAGTGTTAATTTGGTTGTGTTTTGGTTTTGAAGTTATTTCATTAAACACTCACATGTTGTCATCTTTTCTGAATCTGTTAATAAACTTGACTTGAGTTTGTCTACTCTTAAGGATCCCATCAGCCTCCCTCGTCAGCCTACATCCATGTACAGTCTCTCTCTCGATGACTCAGTCTCTCTAATGTTTCTATACGACTCTGACTCTATAGCCTGCAGGACCATATTAATGCAACATGACCACATCGTGTCATGAGACTCACGGTCATCGTGTTTTCTCAGCAGAGGCCTCGCAATCTGATCAGGCTCCGACTCCCCAATCCAATCGGGGTCAGTCCGATGTTCCCACAGCCATATGTTCCCTCATTTCTAAGAAATTTTTTTTCACTGAAAATTTTGAAAATTAGGCCCTATGTTCCCTCAGGTTTATGTTGCCTCATTTCTAAGATTTTTCTTATTTCTAAGAATGGGATGAATGAGAAATGGGGATAAAATATGATGCAAATTGATCATAAAGGAAATGTGGGATAATAGGGCCTAATTGGTAAGAAAAAAAAAACCTTAGAAATGAGGGAACATAGGGCTGTGGGAACATAGGCACGCCCCCCTCCAATCCACGGACACTTCATCTATCAAATATAAATGTGACTTGTGTTTAATGTAGGTATTAATGTAAATAAATGACAATTATTAACTAAGAGCAGCTACAAACCAAGTTGCAACCCTGAAACTAGACATCTTCAAGACCCTGCAGCTCATTTTGTGATCAAGTTTGTGTTTTCCTACGGTGGCCCTGAGGGACCAACAGACTTTAACTTACTAAAACAGATGCAAAGAAAGAAACCAACATGCTGTGAATTCAAACTCACACCAGACAATTAGCAACAACACAACAACCTTGACCTCTGACCTTTGGGATCAAACAAACAGGAAGAGCTTTGGCTTTGCTCTGATTAACAGTTCCTCAGATGCTGAGGTCACATGACGTGCACTTTGGCTCCGCCCCCTCCCAGCTTTTATCAAACAGAGCCTGTTAAAACTCTTTTCAGTTTTTCTAATAGATTCATCATAATTTTTTTCTTTTATTAGTTATTATTTAATTGGAGCTGCTTTACGTCTCGTTCCTTTGCAAGAAACTCATGGGAAAGTTTTTGTAAAATCTAAATTTATGGGTTAATATATTTTATTGCAAATATTTTAGAGTTTTATTTATTTATTTTTTAAGTTTCACGCCAAATTCTGATCTCCAGCCATCTTCAGGTGCACCGGTGCAGACGCTTTTGTCCAGATGTTCACCTGTTGATTTGACTGTTTCTGAAGGAAGACGACTCCAACCAGCGACCGTGCACCATCTCATCTGTCTCTCTGTGAGTGTGTGTGTTTGTGTGTGTGTGTGTGTGTCTGTGTGTGTGTGTGTGCAGGGCCGTTGTATAGGGGAGAAAGGTGATGATAATTCTAGGGGCCCAGCGCCCAGTGGGGCCCAAAACCCCAGTAGTCTAATCTTTGTATGACTGATTTATTCTGCGTAAGACCCTGACTAATACTCATAGTACACTGTAAAAACTCAACATCTTTCCAAGAATATTTGTCTTATTTCTTGTCCAAATGTCTCATTTCTAGTCAAAACTAATCTCTTTCCACTGAAAATAAGACTCATTACCTAAAAACTAACTTGTTTTTAGATAATTTTCACTTAAATTCACAATAAATAGAAAAATCTGCCAGTGAAAGTAAGTTTTTTGTGCTTGTAATAAGGAAGAAAAACTTGCTCCACTATCAGATTTTTTCTACTTATTCCAAGTGAAAATCTGCTTGAAAGAACTGCTTTTAATATGATGTGTCTTATTATAAGTAGAATGAGATTTGTTTTGACTAGAAATTACATTTTGACTAGAAATAAGACAAATATTCTTGCTAAGATACTTGAGTTTTTGCAGTGTAATGTAATGTGGAGGGGCCCACTTTAGTATTCTTTAAGGGGGCCCAGAATTCCTAGCAACGGCACTGTGTGTGTGTGTGTGTGTGTGTGTGTGTGTGTGTGTGTGTGTGTGTGTGTGTGTGTGTGTGTGTGTGTGTGTGTGTGTGTGAGGGGCGCGGCCTCCCTGCTGCGGCTCCCTGCTGCTTCAGTGTGTCTGTGGCTGTGAAGTGAAGTGAAGTGAAGTGAAGGGAGGACGGAGCGCAGCGGCGGAGATGACGGACGCGGCGGCGCAGACTTCGATCAAGGTGGTTTGTCGTTTCAGGCCGCTCAACAGCTCGGAGGTGGCGCGAGGAGACCAGTACATCGTCAAGTTTAAGGGGGACGACTGTGTAGTGATCGGGGTGAGTGTGTGGCCTCAGCAGGGGGCCCCATGTTTCACTTAGAGGCCATTAAAAAGATATAAATAGGCCAACATGTGCAGATGTGTTAATTATAACGTGATAAAGCGGGATTTTGTTGTCTGGTGTCGGTTTGTGGTTATAAACGTGAAGCAGAGCATCAAACTTTATGCACAATTTTGATTTAATAAACTTAAGTCATCATCAAAACCCAGAAAATTAAGCCTGGACACATTTGAGGCGTGGTTAACAGGCATACAGTTTTCCAGAGGTTGGTAAAAGTCGTGCGTAATGGAGCTGCTTGGATGTCTTTTTGCGCTTTTACGCACGAACTTCTCCTTGGCGTTTGGAGCCAGTGAAGTCTGTTCTGTGACATGTCGTGTCTTCTTTTTAAAGTTTTGTGATGAATACATGTGTCACAGCAGGTTTTATCACTGTGTACCTCACATGCACGCCCCTGGGCCTGTGTGTTGTGCAGATGATTGGCACAGTGTGAATGTAGATCCAGCATTACACCGTTATAGGACTGACACACCTGTTCACAATCTAACCAGCCTCCCACCAGCAGCTCTTTTATTCCGAAAGTCAGAGGTTCCTGAAGGACATCCAGGAGATACTGGGCCTTTTTCTTTCTTTTTTTGCCAGTCACATCCCCCTCTTCCTCCTCCTCCTCCTCCTCCTCCTCCTCACAGGGGAAGCCGTACTACTTTGACCGTGTTTTCGGGTCCAACACAACTCAGGTGCAGTTCTACAATGAAGTGGCTCAGAAGATCGTCAGAGGTGAGCTGCACAGCAGGATCCAGATGTGGTATATCACATACTGTACTAACATCTGCCCAAGCCTGAATAAAATAAAAGAATGAATGAATGAATAATATCTGTGTCTGGATTGGTTGCAGATGTTCTGGACGGATACAACGGGACGATATTTGCCTACGGGCAGACGTCCTCTGGAAAAACACACACAATGGAGGTGAAATGAGATGAGATGAGATGAACTGTGTTATAAAATAAACTCCACAGTGTTTGGGATTCTTTACTGTTTCACTGACACTTTTCCCTCCTGAAGGGGAAACTCCACGACGCAGACATGATGGGAATCATCCCCCGAATCGTTCAAGACATCTTCAACTACATCTACTCCATGGACGAGAACCTGGAGTTTCATATTAAAGTATGTTTCCCCCGTCTTCCCCTTCTACATGACAGTGAACACATGCTGTGATACTGATAAAGTCTCATCTGGGGCTTCTGCTTCACAGGTTTCATATTTTGAAATTTATTTGGACAAAATCAAGGACCTGTTGGACGGTATGAGACCCCCTCCCCCTGCCCCCCCTCACCTCTCTGTCTCTCACTGCAAAAACTCAAATGTCTTACCAAGTATATTTGTCTTATTTCTAGTCAAAATGTCATTTCTAGTCAAAACAAATCTCATTATACCTAAAATAAGACTCATCACATTAAAAAGTAGCTTGTTTTTAAGACATTTTTTTACTTTTTTCAAACATATTTTCATTTGAAATAAGTAGAAAAATCTGACAGTGGAGCAAGTTTTTCTTTCTTATTACAAGCACAAAAAACCTGCTTTCACTGGCAGATTTTTCTACTTATTTCAAGTGAAAATTTGTTTGAAACAAGTGAAAATTATCTAAAAACAAGTCAATTTTTAGGTCACGAGTTTTGTTTTAAGTGGAAAGAGGTTAGTTTGAATAGAAATGAGACATTTTGACAAGAAATAAGACAAATATTCTTGGAAAGATTTTGAGTTTTTGCTGTGCTGTTCACTCAGATTGATTCAGACGTGATCTTTACTTTTGTTCTTCTCCTCTTCCTCCACAGTAACAAAGACCAACCTTTCTGTACACGAGGATAAAAACAAGGTTCCCTTTGTGAAGGTGAGACATGTGGAGGTTTTTATCCGATGATAAGATCGGGTTTATTTAGGGTTTTTTCTTTTTCTTTTTTCGTTTCCATACTCCCACAGTCACAAGCAGCTTGGCTGTAACGCATTAGTTACGAATGGCGTGAAAGATCAGAACAATGACACGACTGTAATCAGCAGGACTGACAAAGGTATACAGTAAACGCTCGCTGGGTCTTCTCCTCGGTGCAGGATGTTGTAATTGTTGTTGAATGAATGGAAGGTTTTTTTTTTAATTATTATTATTAATCTTTGTATTCAACTACAGGTTCTTATATATAATTATAGACGGAGGAATGAGGAGAGAAACTATGTCATCATGGTCTCCTCCTCCTTCCAATAACTGTGTCTCTGTGAAGTGGTCGTGCCGCCGGCGGCTGGTTGGTTGAACACAGCGTCTCCTTGTGATGTGCGTGTGTCCCCAGGGGTGTACTGAGCGTTTTGTGTGCAGTCCTCAGGAGGTCATGGACGCCATAGACGAAGGCAAAAACAGCAGACACGTGGCCGTCACAAGTGAGTTCGCAACACTGAGCTCCTCTCATGGGTTTTCAGACTCACCGAGTCTCCTGACTGTGGCCATGCAGACCCCCTAGCCCCCCCTCACCCCACCTCCCAATCAGCCGAAGAGGAGATCTGTACTCCACCTCTGCAGCAAAGGCGACAAGAAACTAGAAATTAGGCAACTGCCCCATAATGCACTGGGAGTGGGAGGGGGGGCTGTCTGTCTGTCACAGTAGAGGTCTTTCCTGTTTCACCTTTTATGATGATCATCAGTAGGGATGTCACGATTACTCTTGTTTTCACAATTAATCGCGGTATTAAAGCAGAAGTAAGTGATATTTTTGTGTTAATATAAGTCTTAAATAGTTCTATCTTCCGACAGCAATCACTTACATAGAGTGTTTGGTCTGACCACCCGTAACTCGTGTTTTTCCGACCTGTGAAGTCGTACCAGTTCGATCTGGTACGACTTCACCGGTCGGAAGTTACGAGTGGCCGTTATAGTGACTTTCACAGGTAAAACAGGTCGGAGAAACACGAGTGGGTTGCCTGAAACGCTACAAAGTCGTAAGTCGTGACTTGAAGCTGTAATTTACGGTTTCAAAAGCCTGCCTGGAACGCAGCATTAGCCAAAATGACCGGATCGCTTACTTCTGCTTTAAACACGACAATTAATTGATCGTAAAGATTCATAAATATCGTCACTTTCCAAAAATAATTATGTTGGAACCATATCGGCGGTAAAGGTAAATGCACAGATAACACTGAATTGGTAGAAATTTAAATGTTAGCGTGTCATTTGTAAAATAAAATTAAACATGGGGATTAATAATTGGTCCTATTATATTAATAGATACTTAAATATTTTGACTATATTTGATTTCACATATTCATAGTGTTGGGAAATTAATTCATAATAATCGTGATAATCGTAATAGGGGAGAGTGGGGTAAAGTGAGACACTTTTTACATTTGCTCCCCTCTAAGCGAGCTAAAATGATTTATCAGTAAAATTTACACATTTCCTATTAATTCAGGATGTTGCCTAGCAATGGAAATGATCAGAATGTATTCAGGACGAAGGGCAGTGAAAATATGATTGTTTTAAAAAAAGTGGTCTTGTGTCTCACTTTACCCCAGCCCAGGGGTAAACTGAGACAAACCAGAGAAATCAATGGGGTAAACTGATCCACTTACTTTTTCCACTCTGAAACTACCATAACAACACATGTTGTAACAGTTAGAATCCTGACAGCTATCTTGACAACCACACTTCCCAGAACTAATGTCGGACTAGTAATAGAATCATGGGGATTGGTCAATTAAGCACTTTTTTTCTCAACACAAAGTGACTCAAGAACAAAATCAAATACAACACAAAATGTTTTAATTAACATTTAAATGACAGATAGAACCAGTTAGATAGTCTGGGGGTCAGATTGTAGGACCCGACAATTGTGACCATTTTGATCAAAAGTCCTCTTTTATGTGGAATGTGACTAAAATTTAATTTAACCAATAAAGAAGTGAGCTGACTGAGAGCACATAGCATAACAAAGCAGTGTGGCTACAGGTCATGTTTGATCACGCAAGATTTCTGGCTTGGGGGACGAGATTCTAGTGTAAATCTTTGTGTATGGTGTGCTCACAGTCTCACTCATGGATTTATTATAATACATCCATGGTCTCACTTTACCCCGCAGCATTTGTCTCACTTTACCCCAACACCCCCATTTTAGAAAAAACGACCTCCCTTAGAAATTCAGGCTAATTTTCAGCCAGCATCATCACATGGTTTTATGTGTTGGTAGTTCATCATCATGTATCATATAAGTTTTTTTACGTGAATCAATTTGCTTTGGCACAGCAGTTGATTAAGTTGACAGCAAGAAAATTTACTTTTACATGCAAAAATCATATTTTTGTGAAAACAACATGCTTTCCACAGCATCATGAGGTCCTCTACTTCATGACCATGGGGTAATGGAAGGGGCTTTAAAACATAATGGTCAGATGACCATAAATGTGTTCCGTTTTCTAGATATAGGGGGTGTCTCACATTACCCGGTGTCTCACATTACCCCACTCTCCCCTACCGTGATTATTTCTCTGACAATAATCGTGCCAAGAAAATCTATAACAGTGACATCCCTAATCATCAGTCATCATATTGATGATGAGCAGGTCAGAAGAGTGAGGGGATGAAGCCAGGAAGTGGTCACATGACTTTTGTTTACATTGTGCAGATGTTACGCCTCTGTAGGGCGGAGAAGATACACAGTGACAACTTTTGTGTTTATGTCGCTACTGTAACTGCTCCATCAATTTATTTCACACATATAATATAAACACAGAACAACACAACGACTACGGTACTAACGAAAACAGTTACAACGGCTACTCTACATAACGTTCATCAAGACGACAACAACGAAACATTAAACATTAATTACACTAACGGCAAAAACTACGGTAAAAAATGGTAAAACTAACACTCACACACATTTAACAAGCAACAGCACCCAAGATAAACAACAATATTTACTATTTCTAGCTTTTTCTTTACCTGTAGGGCGGAGAAGATACACAGTGACAACTTTTGTGTTTATGTCGCTACTGTAACTGCTCCATAGCAACAGAAGCCCATGACAACAGCCCACTGCCTCGCGCCCCACAACTCAACATTCTAAAATGATAACAGTTAGTTAATAAATAAAAATGAAACAAAATAAGAAAAAAATAATACTAATACACTATATACATGTTTGAAATACATTTTTACGGCCTCCTACACACTTCCCAACAAAATATAATGTCGTCCCGACATTACCATGAAGTTAACACTGACAAATTAACCCAAGACAATTTTCCACATTTTTTTTTTTTTTTTTTTTTTTTACATTCTCTTATCAACTTGGAACTGACGATCTTCTGTGATGCACAAGTAGTAAAGGTCAAAGGTCACTGAATCCATATTCACAGAACCAATGTCCCTGCATTGTGACTGGTCTCTGTGTGAACAGTCCATAACAGTCCATAAACAGTCCATCAGCTGTAGAAAGTCCATGACTTGTCCATGGCAACACCGTGTAGAAACAGTCCATAATGTTGTTCATGACAACAGCTTGTGAAAAGTACATTCATTGTCCATGGCAACAATCTGTGCAAACAGTCCTTATGTTGTCCATGTGTAAACAGTTCATACTGTAGCAACAGTCCGTGTAAACAGTTCATACTGTATATTGTTCATAGCAACAGTCAGTGTAAACAGTTCATACTGTATATGTTCATGGCAGCAATCTGTGTAAAAAGTACATGTCTAGGGTATGGCAACAGTCCATGTGAACAGTCCATATGTTGTCCGTGGCAACAGTCAAACTTGTTAAGTCTGTAGGCTCACATTTCGCTGGAGTCCATACATGGAAGGAGACTGGAAATAGTATGGCTGGAGCGGTGGCAGCCATGGGGCCAGTCCAGGTGCGTGGTACACAGACAACATCTGAGGTGTTGGCTGCACACTGTAGCAGGAAGAGATGCCAAGCTGGTCGTAGGTCAAACGTCTCGGTGGATGTCTCTGTCTTGCTGGTAGCTGATATGATGTCTCCTCAGATTCCGCAGCAGCACTCGACGAGGAGGAAGGAGAGGCTTCATCAGGCACGTTTCCTGTAGGTGAGTCTGTTTCCTCTCCAGGCAGGCTTTCAGCAGGTGCACTCAACTCCTCCGGCGGCTCTCCTCGGGAAGACTGCGCTGGTGATGGAGATGGAGCTGGTGTTCCAACTCTGTCCTCTACTAGTCGGTGCTCCTGTTCATGCTCAGTCCCAGATTCAATCTCTGTCTCATTCCTTTCTCCTGGCAGTCTGGGATCTGGAAGTGGCTTGTAATGAAGTTCATATTCATCATCACTTTCCTCATCAGATTCCTGAGCTTTGGATACAGGCCGGCGTTCTCTTTTTTGTTTCTCCTTGTCATTTTTAACAAGCTCTGGTTGTTTTTCAAAGGGCAAGTAGTCACAGGGCATTAGCAGATTTCTATGCAGAACTCTGGAGCGGGTTTTACCTTTCTCTGGTCTTATTTCATATATTGGCAGATCAGGACCCATCTGTCTCACTACTGTATGAACTATGTCCTCCCAATAGTTCCTGAGTTTACCCGTTCCACCCGGGGTGTTAAGTTTTTAACCAAAACACGATCTCCAGGTTGCAGCACTGAACTCCTCACTTTTGTGTCATAATACCTTTTACTCCTTTCTGCAGCTTTTTGGGTATTTTGGTTCACGATGGCGTATGCTTCCTCCATGCCCTTTTTCCACTTCTCCACATATTCTCGCTGGTCACTAGAGCCTGACTCTGCATGCAGTCCAAAGAACATGTCGACCGGGAGCCTTGGTGACCTTCCATACAAAAGGTAAAATGGTGAGTAGCCAGTCACTTCACATTGTGTGCAATTATAAGCATATACCAGTTTGTTCAGGGAGTCTTTCCAATTTGATTTCTGTGTCTCAGTCAGTGTTCTAAGCATCTGCAACAACGTTCTGTTCATCCGTTCCACCTGACCGTTCCCCATCGGGTGATAGGGTGTTGTTCTCGACCCAGTGACTCCGCTGAGCTGCTTTAACTGGCTGAACAGCTGATTGTCAAACTCTCCTCCTTGATCGTGGTGGATGCGAGAGGGAAAACCAAACTTCAGGGCAAAGTCATTGAAGATGAGGTTTGCAACAGTCTTTCCTGACTTTGATGTAGTGGCGTATGCTTGCACAAAACGTGTGAAATGGTCAACAATAACAAGGATATATTCATATCCACCTTTGCACCGGTCAAGATGAAGAAAGTCTATACATACCAACTCAAACGGCTGTGTTGTCACAATATTTGTTAGAGGAGCTCTGGTGTTGTGGCATGGCTTCTTCTGTTTCAGACACACACATTTTCTCATAACGTACTCCTCTACCTCTTTCTGCATATAAGGCCAGTAGAACCGGTCCCGTATGAGTGACATTGTCCTGTCTGCACCTTGATGGCCCATTTCATCATGCAATTCCTTCAGCACTGTACTCTTGTGTACTTCTGGTAAGACCAGCTGTTTTCTATTTACTGTTTTTCTGTACAACACTCCATCTGTGCTCATCTCTAATCTGTCCCACTCTCTGAAAAGACGGATGGCTTGGGAGGAGAGTTGTTTCAGTTCTGGACCTGATGGCTTTTGCTCTGTTAGTTTACATTGAATCACTGGCCCAATAACCAAATCATTCCTCTGATCTTCTCTGATCTGGTCTGTTGTTAGTGGTGTGACAGGAGGTTTAAGAGTCACTGTTGCACAACTTGCTGAGATGCCCATGGACCATGACACGCTGGATTCATCCTGATTTTCAACTGCATGTGAAGCTGCACCAATTGCCTCATGTGACATTTCCTCCGAGCACTCTTTCATGAATGCCTCCATATCTATGGGCATCCTAGACAGGCTATCTGCGTCAATATTTTCTTTACCAGGGCGATATTTAATTGTGAAGTGGAAATCAGCTAGTTCTGATACCCATCTACACCCTGTTGCATTCAATTTAGCAGTAGAAAGTACATATGTGAGAGGATTATTATCACTATAGGCGGTGAAAGATGGTGCATAATACAGGTAATCACGAAACTTTTCTGTGATTGCCCATTTGAGAGCAAGAAACTCTAGTTTGCCTGAATGCAAGTGATAATTTTTCTCAGCTACAGTCAAAGTGCGAGAACCATATGCAATTACACGGAGCTTTCCATTCTGCTTTTGATACAATACTGCACCTAATCCCTGATTGGAGGCATCAGTATGGAGTACGAATGGCTGTGAAAACTCCGGGAAGCCCAGGACAGGAGGCTGGGTTAGACAGCCTATCAACTGCTCCAATGTTGACTGATGCACATCTGTCCACTCGATAGGTTTGCTGGATGGAACTCCTTTGCTGTTTCGCTTTGCTTGCCTCTTCCTCCTTTTATCTTGCAGGCTTTCGGTTTCTGTAGGTCCTTTGAGCAAGTCATACAGAGGGCTAGCAATTTTTGAAAAGTCCTTAATATACTGTCTGTAATAACTCAACAGTCCTAACACTGCTCTTAACTCACCGACAGTACGTGGCTGTTTGTTTTTTAGAGCTGTCACTGCAGCAGTATCAGCGGGATCTATCCTGCTGCCCTCTGCTGACACAATCCTGCCGAGGTACCGTACTTGCTCTTTAAACAGGTCACATTTTTTTGGTTTTAGTCTTATTCCGTTCTCTCTCAGACGCTGCAGTACTTTTCTCACATCGTTGACATGCTCCTCAAATGTTCTGCTAAACACGAGAACATCATCAAGGTAAGGCACACATATTCTGTCTCTCAATCCCTCCAAGCACTCTTCCATGCAGCGCTGAAATGCTGCAGGCGCATTCATGAGTCCAAATGGGATCCGCACCCACTCATACAGGCCCCAGGGAGTTACAAAAGCTGTAAGATGTTTACTGTCCTTGCCCATAAACCCCTGGTGGTATGCCTTACCCTGGTCCAGTAATGAAAAGAGTGTGTTCCCACCCAGACTGTCCATGATGTCCTGTACTCTGGGGATGGGGTGGCGATCTGGATGAGTCTTTTTGTTGAGTTCCCTGTAGTCGATACATAAGCGGAGTGTGCCATCTTTTTTTCTCACACAGACTATGGGAGAAGAATAGGATGAAGTGGATTTCTCCACCCACCCCTGCGCTATCAGGTCCTGTAAATAGTCTTTCATTTCTTGGTATAAAGGCTTTGGGACTGACCGATATACCTGTGACACTGGTTCATTGTCTCTCAGTGAAATGTTCATCTGCAGGTTTTCCACACATCCTATATCATCATCTGACTTAGAGAATGATTGTGATTCTTCTCTTAGCATCTGACTAACAGCTTTTCTTTGATGTTCATTCAGGTGAGCTAGATTGACAGGAGGGTCCCATTGGTCACAGGTGGCAGTGTCCTCACTGGAGCTCTGAGCTTGGATCTGGTGGACTGATGCAGCGGATGGGCAATCTGACCTGAAGATGTCGGCAGGATAAACTGATCTAACTGACTGTACTGTGCCAATAATTGTTCTTCCTGGCAAAGTAATGTCACAGCTAGCTGAATTCTGCACACTGACCACAATTTTTGGGGTCATTCCTGCCTTTACTGATATCAAGGTGTCGTAAAATTCAAGTCCTTCAGGCCACTGTGGGTTCACTTGAGGCTCAAAAATCAAAAAGTTGTCTTCCTTAAAAGGTGGAGCCTGGACCCTACACTCAATCTGGACAGAGCTGCATTTAGGCACACTGACTCTCTCATTTACTGTCCTCACAGTGTATTCACGTGGCTGCCCTGCACTCACTGCACTAATAAAGGCTTTTGCTTTATTCTTCCTGAGTTGAGGGAAAGCTATCATTACTGTCTTCAAAAGTTTTTCTTTGTCTCTGTGTCTTGACCGATCCAGTACTTTGTTTATTACTAGGTGTTCAATGACATTAAACCCAATGATGGGACAAGGCTGTTGACTGCCTTTTAACACTAGCATGGGTATAAACAACTCTTCATCATTAGCAGTGAGTTTAAAGCTCACTTCAAGCCAACCAATGTATGGCATTCCTGTTCCATTAGCTGCTTCTATTTGCAAGGGGTGAGTTGTGTCAATTATCTCAGCAACATTTCTTAACTGTACATCAGGCAAATAACTCTCTTTCCAGATCTCATCTATAGCACAAATTTGTGAGCCTGTGTCCCAAAGTGCCTGAAATTGCTGCTGATGCAGGAAACACCTGATTGTACACTTGTTTCCTACTAACTCCCTCACAGTGGATGTTTTAACTTGGTCACTAACTCTTCTGTGCTTGGACTCCCCACATGACTGATTTCCCTGTTCCCTAATAGTTGCACATGTATATGGCTCACAGTAACTTTTATGTGCACAATAGTGGGACCTTTCTGAACTGCAAGTTGCTCCTTGTCCCATGGAAGCAACTCTCATTAGTTTAAAGAGCTCTCCCTCTCTGGTCTTGGCAGTCTTGGCATTTTACATCCAGCACGGAAATGTTCACTACTTCCACACCTAAAGCAATGCTGGCAGTATTCTTCTCCTGCTTGTGTGCAAGCAAAACACCTGGGGCGTGGACGTGGTGCTGGGTAAGATCGCTGGGGTGCAAACCTTTGCTGGAACTGCGCCGTTTCCCTCACATGTGCAGGTCCCTGTGTTGGTCGGTACTCTTGTGCTGCTGTTGACGGTTGCTGGTGGTAGAACTGCATGTAGTTTTGAGCAGGGTTCCAAGACGGTGGCTGGGGGGGTGCAGGTGCAGACTGTTGGATAGTTTCTTTGATGTGGGAAACCTCAGCTCTCAGATCTTTCAGCAACACCATGTCAGAGCGCAGTTCTTTAATTTCTGAGAGGAGATCAGGGGAAATAGTGGTTGAACTGTGCTGGGGAATGTTTTTCTTTTCAACTCGGGGTTCACTTGACTGGACAGTGTTCACATGAGTTCCTCGTGGTGGGGCTGAATGTTTCTTTTTGTCCTGTCTCTCCTTTTCATTAGCACATGCAGTGTTCACCTTTTCCAGTAGTAGCTCGTCTGACGTATTTGTCTGCAGGAGATAAGGCTGGAGATCACTTTTAACATTGTCATTTTGCAGGCCAGTCAAAACAGTATGCATGAAGAGACTCTGGACTAGTGCTGGGTCATACTTGAGACTTGATTCAACCTCTTGCGAAGCAAACAGAATTTTCTGTCTCAGGTCCATTGCTCTGATCAGGAAATTTTGTGGTGTTTCTTTATTACTCTGGACTTCAGAAGTGAGTTGCTTGTACAGTTCTGTGGCATTTCTCTCTTGGTAATGAGACCTCAAAATTCTACGAAGGGCAGGCAATGTCAGGTTTTCTTTCCCTTCAAGGTAACTCCTTAACTGCAGACCTGGTGTGATGGCACGGATTACTGCATCTGTGATTTCTGACTCTGGGTATCCTTTGCTGAGCCCATTTTCAATTTGCCTGGCCAAGCTGGAGAAGGTGAGTCTGTCTTTTTGTCCAGGCTCCCCTATTAGGCCTGATATTTTAAAGTCTTTGCGCCACAGAGAGCCATTTGGTGATGCTGGAGCCATGGCCTGTACTGGGACGTTTGAATGCAGAGGAGGGGTCAGGCTATTCACCATCAGGTCATGCATTGCTCTCTCCTTTTCTCGCAGTGACAGTCTTAGTGCCTCTACTTCCCTCTGGAGGCTCTCCTGTTCTCCACTCAGATTCAGAGCATCACCTGCACTCTGCTCTTTGGTCATTTGTATTTTGTTAATAATGTCCTGGGCAATAAGAAGATCAGACATGCCCTCATCTTCCAGATCAGCCAGTTCGTCCCGTTCCAGGTATTTTGTAACATGTGAGATTAACTGGCTACGTGTTTTACCAGCTACACATTCATTTCCTAATCCTGAGATCTTCAGTGCATTGCACACTTTAATCAGTTGCTCAACAGTCAGCCTATACAGTGTTCCTTTAATTTCCAGCTGCAGGTTCTCTAATTCAGACTCCATCTTCATCAGATGAGTTGCAAAAGCAGTGAAAAGGGGGATTTATCTGGTTTAATTGGTCCTCGCTGCTCCCTAGTGGTGTCTTTTGCTCACGTCAGGATGCACGTCACCAACGCCGCCGGTAAACCGCCTCCGTTGCTTTCCTCGGGTTCCGTTCTGATGCGTCAGGATACACGTCACCAACGCCGCCGATAACCGCTGCCGTTGCCGTCGTCCTGTTCCGTTCTGATGCGTCAGGTACGTCACCACCGCCGTCGATAACCGCCGCCGTTGCCTCCGTCAGGTTCCGTTCTGTTGCCTGGGTAGTTTGGGGGATGATAGACGAGAGGCTCTCCTACGGGTTCCGGACGCTCCTCAAGCCTTCTCATCCCAGCGGTGCCTCCAAAATGTTACGCCTCTGTAGGGCGGAGAAGATACACAGTGACAACTTTTGTGTTTATGTCGCTACTGTAACTGCTCCATCAATTTATTTCACACATATAATATAAACACAGAACAACACAACGACTACGGTACTAACGAAAACAGTTACAACGGCTACTCTACATAACGTTCATCAAGACGACAACAACGAAACATTAAACATTAATTACACTAACGGCAAAAACTACGGTAAAAAATGGTAAAACTAACACTCACACACATTTAACAAGCAACAGCACCCAAGATAAACAACAATATTTACTATTTCTAGCTTTTTCTTTACCTGTAGGGCGGAGAAGATACACAGTGACAACTTTTGTGTTTATGTCGCTACTGTAACTGCTCCATAGCAACAGAAGCCCATGACAACAGCCCACTGCCTCGCGCCCCACAACTCAACATTCTAAAATGATAACAGTTAGTTAATAAATAAAAATGAAACAAAATAAGAAAAAAATAATACTAATACACTATATACATGTTTGAAATACATTTTTACGGCCTCCTACACAGACAGAAGGGGGGGGGGGGGGGGGGGGCACATACAGGGCCGTTGCTAGGAATTCTGGGCCCCCTTAAAGAATACTAAGGTGGGCCCCTCCCCCTAACTTTTCCAGTTTTTTTTCTTAGACTACGTATGTATTATCGTTTTTTATTTAGCCTTCTTTGTTTTGATGCTAATGCAGCATTACACTGCAAAAACTCAAGTATCTTAGCAAGAATATTTGTCTTATTTCTAGTCAAAATGTAATTTCTAGTCAAAACAAATCTCATTATACTTAAAATAAGACACATCATATTAAAAATAGCTTGTTTTTAGACACTTTTTACTTCTTTCAAGCAGATTTTCACTTGGAATAAGTAGAAAAAATCTGACAGTGGAGCAAGTTTTTCTTCCTTATTACAAGCACAAAAAACTTAGCCTGACAAGCCAGACTATATCATTAAAATGTCTAGTCTGGCAACAAGCGGTAGACCTCGGCTCAATCCAGGGGGCGGGATGAAGGCTGTCTTTCAAACTGCCTCTGCACCAATAGGGTAGCGCTACGACCAATCAGAGCAAAGAGCAGGATGACGTTAGCCTGACAAGCCAATTAAAATGTATGTCGTCATCGCGTTAAGCCGCCCAACGACTCTCTAAACAGATAGAGCGCTGTGATTGGTGAACACAAACGTTGTTCGAGACTCAAAAAGTTCCTATGGCTCGTTTCTAGACCTACCTACGGAGCAAATATATTTGCTGCCGCTAGGGTGCGTCTAGATTTCTAGGCTACAAAAAACTTACTTTCACTGGCAGATTTTTCTATTTATTGTGAATTTAAGTGAAAATGATCTAAAAACAAGTTAATTTTTAGGTAATGAGTCTTCTTTTAAGTGGAAAGAGATTACTTTTGACTAGAAATTAGACATTTGGACAAGAAATAAGACAAATATTCTTGGAAAGATGTTGAGTTTTTACAGTGTACTATGAGTATTAGTCAGGGTCTTACGGGTTTTTTATGGGCCCCACTGGGCGCTGGGCCCCTAGAATTATCATCACCTTTCTCCCCTATACAACGGCCCTGGGCACATAATGATAGCTTACAACTGCTATGACTGGATAATAGAAGAAGAAATTTGAAGATTCAGTCATTTGAAACCTAAAGGATAGAGAGGTGTGTAGTTAATAAGCAAAAACCAATTGATTAATTAGCCTATATGAGAATAAATGACTTCAAGGAGAGTGAAACCAGGAAAATAAGAGTGAGTGAACATCATAACACAAAAGCTAATTGTGTCTCTCTGCCTCAGACATGAACGAGCACAGCTCCAGAAGTCACAGTCTCTTCCTCATCAACATCAAGCAGGAAAACACTCAGAGCGAGACGAAAATCACCGGGAAACTTTACCTCGTCGATCTGGCTGGCAGTGAAAAAGTACAAACACACACACACACACACACACACATTCACAGCTGAATGACAGTCAGTGTTTTGACTCCTTCCTGTCAGCAGGGGGCACCACCACAGTGGCCTGTCCATCACTGTTGCACATTAATAAGCCGAGGATCACACTAAGCTCCTGTAAATCCATTAACATGCTTTTTATAACTTTCCCCTCATTAATCTCCAGCTGTTATTGAATCATCTCTCACACCTCCATCATCTCTGCTGCTGCTGCTGCTTCATTATCCCCCAGTTACCAGACTGATTCTCAGCTGGAGATGTCATTTACACAGCAAGAACCTATGTAAAGTTTTCAGTGTTCAGTTTTATAACTAAGTTTAGAATTACTCACAGTTTCTAGTATCTTTCTAGTAGTTTCTAGTTGTTTTTAGTTTTTAAAGGGCAAAATTGACAAAACAAAACACAACAGAACTCAGAAACTCATCATTAGGCCTAATTGCATGTGTTTTAAACCAATTTGTTTTGTTCTTTTAATTGTATTGTTTGTGTCTTTGTATTTTTTCTTTTTTCTTTCTTTTATTTATTTTTTATAATTGACCTGAGTCTATAATAAAGTCATCTATCTATCTATCTATCTATCTATCTATCTATCTATCTATCTATCTATCTATCTATCTATCTATCTATCTATCTATCTATCTATCTATCTATCTATCTATCTATCTATCTATCTATCTATCTATCTATCTATCTATCTATCTATCCATCCATCACTTCCCTGTATAATAATAAAACATATTATTTTCTGATGTGTGTTTTTACAGGTGGGTAAGACCGGAGCCGAGGGGACGGTGCTGGATGAAGCCAAGATGATCAACAAGTCTCTGTCTTCACTGGGAATCGTCATCTCAGCTCTGGCAGAGGGCTCGGTGAGGTTTTTAGAGAGGGATTATTATTATTATTAGCCTAGTCAGTCACAACTGTCAGTGTTAACTCAAGGACAAAGTGGTAATAAAGTTTGATTCAAAACCACAAAAACACAGCCGGTCACGCGACAATGTGACTATTCCTGTTCACCTCCGGTAAATGTAGGCTATGTACATTCTTCTTTCTTTGATTGTAGGCTATTTCTTCTGCTGAACAACACATTTTTCCCCTTTTGTAGTACTACAATCCATCTATTTCTTTTTTTCCTCCACAAACTTTATTGTAAATTTCAAATAGGCCTACGTACATAGGCTCTTGATAGGAACATAGGCCAATTGCATTCTTTTTATTTCATTTGAGAACAATTTTCATAAATAAAATCTACAAGGCTTTATATAGCTAACAGAAATTAAATACATATAAAAAAAGTAAACACAAATCCAAGGCACTTTATCTCATTGACTCTTCAGAGTTCAAGGCTATTGCATTGCATTGCAGTTTCCACCATTTGTAGCCTAATTTTTTCTCATGTTCGTTCGCTAATGTTCTTAAGGAGTTTAAGTAGCCTATTTGTTTTACTCATTTTTAAACCACACTATTGATAGAGATTTATTTTCCTATTTGCAACAGTGGATGTGGTATTTTCCCAAAAATTTTAAACTACAATCCACATCTGAACCGCGCCTTTCGCGCTTCTTTGTGTTGT
Source organism: Trachurus japonicus (assembly GCF_045865225.1). Classification (NCBI taxonomy): domain Eukaryota; kingdom Metazoa; phylum Chordata; class Actinopteri; order Carangiformes; family Carangidae; genus Trachurus; species Trachurus japonicus. Next base: position 4,797,372 of record NC_140926.1, read on the forward strand.
CGGCCATTTTTTCAAGGAAGAAGCGTGGGAATGTCAACGTCTACGAGAAGAAAATCAAAACAACAAAAACTAGCCAACGAAACATACAGCCGATATGTTTAATCACTGTGTTTTCTCAATGACTCGTACGTAAGGGACGTGTATAAGTTACGCACTATAGCTGTAAAATATGACGCCACACACTGAGTGAAAAGAAACATTCAAATGTCAAAGGCTGTTCGTAGAGTTATAGTTAATAGAGAACTTACTATATAGTTGATACGGGACTTTAATAATGTCCTCGGTGTCCCCTGTCAGTCCTACATCCCCTACAGAGACAGTAAGATGACCAGGATCCTGCAGGACTCCCTGGGAGGGAACTGTCGGACCACCATGGTCATCTGCTGCTCCCCGTCCTCCTTCAACGACGCAGAGACCAGGACCACACTGCAGTTTGGACAGAGGTACACACACACACAAACACAAACACACACGGATTTAAGGCCAAAACAATAAATTAAAATGTCAAAAAGTGATGAATGGACAAAGTTGTTATCCAATGATTGGAAAAGCCAACAGCAACTTAGTCCCAGCAGGTGCCTCAGTTTTTAGTGTCCCCCCGGAAACATTACTGTTGTTGTTGAAGCACAAACAGCTGCACCTCAGTAGGAAAAGTTTATTTATGTCAATAATTCAATACAAAAAAATGAAACCAATACATTATATAGATGCATTAAGTTACACACAGAATGAAACATTTCAAATCTTTAATTTCTGTTAATTGTAATGAATATGGCTTAGCCTACATTTAATGAATACCTAAAATTCAGTATCTCCAAAATTTTGAATAATTTAAAAAAGCTTTTTTTTTTTAAAAATATGGAAATGACGGCCTTCTGAATAGTATGTCCATTTATATGCAATCGATACTTGGTTGTGGCTATTAAACTTGAATTACTGGAAATGGACTTTTCCATTATATTCTAATTTATTGAGACGCACCTGTATGTTGTCAAATTGATGATTGATTCAAATTGATTGATAAAGAGAAGTTTTATCCAATTACGATCAGAATGATGAGACCAGATTAGGCAACAATGTTGTTACCCGAAGTCCATCTGTCAAACATACTCTCTAAATTATCATCCGTGTTTCACAAATGACATATCAAAATGATTTATACCCTTATTAATTGACTCAGTGTTTCATGTGAACTCTTATTAACTTATTAACAGTGGATCCTGAGGAATAGCGTTTGAGAAAATAGTTTTTGTGATTAATAAGAGATGATTTGACAGAGTTGTGTCCTCCTACAATGAAGGTCAAACAGACGGTGAAACCACATCCTGTCAGTTTGTTCCTGCATTGAATCCAAATTGAATTTGAATTTGATTATTATTATTATTTATTCTCCTCCTCACCTGTGCGTCTCACCAGGGCAAAGACCATCAAGAACAATGTGAGCATGAACGTGGAGCTGACGGCCGAGCAGTGGAAGAGCAAGTGGGAGAAAGAGAAGGAGAGGAACAAGACTCTGAAGAACACGGTCACCTGGCTGGAGACGGAGCTGAACCGCTGGAGGGGCGGTGAGGGACAAAACAATTAGTCATTATGTTTAAAAAGAGTGGAGACCTTAGAGAACCAATAACAATGCTTTAATTTATCACATGACTTTCAAGAAGCCAGACTGAAACCCTTTTTTGCAGACTTTTTCAAAGGAAACAGGTTTGCCATTTTGCTCCACTAAAACGGTCTGAAAACATCCAGTAACTTCCTGGCCCTTTTTCATCTGGAAAAAAATATATTTACACTAATAGATTAGTAAAGTTTAATTTTTAATAGTTCCATGCAATTTATTTACTTATTAAATAATGGAAATTTGTTAAAATGCACCTGTTGCCCGAAAGCAACAACGTACCATTATAGAAAATTGCAATGTTGCCTTGAGGCGACAGTGGACCATTATGGAATCAAAATTGCATTATGAGACTATGGTAGTGTGTGTTTAGGTGTAAATATAATGTTCAAAAACATATAATTTATCATAATTTTGTTTTTTATCCTTAAAGGGATAGTTCAACATTTTGGCAAATTGGCCCATTGCCATAATCGCTATAGTCATAGCAGTAGGTTCGTTACCTTTATTTGTCGGTGTAAGCTATTTTTAGAACGGAGGAGCGGAGCGGCAGGCTGCTCAGAGCTACGCTATGGAGGCTAATGGAATTTCTTGGTTTCCCTCATCAAACTCATCAAATACAAAATCCCAAAACTCCAAAACGCTTTCATGGACAAGTTGTGACCTGCACATTCACCACGCTATGAGATAATAATGGAACGTTACGAAACGGAGCCGTTTTCGAGGTAAATACAGGGTAAATACAGAGTCTGCTTGCTGAAAAACTGTCCCTGAACGCAACACGCATCCGCGGTTTTGCATGAATTTACCTCTAAAACAGCTCCATCTCGTAACGTTGTGTTATTATCTCATAGCGTGGTGAATGTGCAGCTCACAACTTGTCCACGAGGGCGTTTTGGAGTTGTTGGATTGTGTATTTGATGAGTTTGATGAGGGAAACCAAGAAATTCCTTTAGCCTCCATAGCGTAGCTCTGAGCAGCCTGCCGCTCCGCTCCTCCGTTCTAAAAATAGCTTACACCGACAAATAAAGGTAACGAACCTACTGCTATGACTATAGCGATTATGGCAATGGGCCAATTTGCCAAAATGTTGAACTATCCCTTTAATAAATGTGATTTTGGATGCAGTAAAGTAAACATCAGGCTATTATGATGATGATGAGGAAGATGAGAACTGGTGTTTCTAATACAGTATATGATGAACCGTAATAGTACAATGTTGCCTACAGGCTACAAATCCCAAAAACTTTTTGAAAATGTCTTTAGATTATGTTTATTTAGTCTATTTTGAGACATAAAAACACTCCAAACATTTTTTCCCCCACTGGCATCATAATGCGTAGCTACCATAGAGGGTTAAAATGTGAAAAAAAAGGGCTCTGATGTCTTGTCCTCTGACAGGAGAGAGTGTCCCTGCGGAGGAGCAGTTCGACAAGGAAAAGGCCAAAGCTGAGGTCCAGGCTTTGGACACTAACACCAACAACGATAAAACAGCATCAACGCCGGCGCTCGCTGCTCTGCCGGGGATCCCGCTCTCCGGCGCTGAGAAAGCCAAGTGTGAGGCAGAGTTGGCCAAACTCTACAAAGAGATGGACGACAAGGTGAACACAACGTTTTGCACACATTGCGACCTCTGGGGGAAAAAAAAGAATCAATCATCAATCGATCTCATAGTCTAAGATGACAGGAAATAATTGGAAGACACAAGGTTTTTAACTATTGATTATCCAAATTGTCATTGTCCTTATAAATGATTTCCATCAAATATGGCTGTTTGAATGGAAACATAAGAAAATGTGAGACACTGAGATTTTTCTCTTATAATATAATTGTCTTTTTATGAGACAATATGTTTGTATTTGGGGTTAAACATCAACAGACAATACTTTCCTATGGTAAGAAGCAACAGTGTTTTCTATGGATGAACAATATGTTTTTTCACCTTAAAGCAGAAGTAAGTGATATATTTGTATTAATATAAGTCTTAAATAGTTATATCTTCAGACAGCAATCACTTACATAGAGTGTTTGGTCTGAAACACGGGTCTGTCAGTCACTCTGCTCTGCTCTGAGCCGAGGAGAAAACATTTATCGTATCCTACAGTTTTTATCCAATGAGGAGAGAGAACGGCATGCAGGGCTGTGTGTGCAGCCAAGGAACGCCGTGAATGTGGCGACGTAGGGACGAGGACTGTTATGGTGCGTTCAAGGAAACTCGTATTTTTCCGACCGTGAAGTCGTACCAGTTCGATCTGGTACGAGTTCACGGGTCAGAAGTTACGAGTGGCCGTTATAGTGACTTTCACCGGTAAAACAGGTCGGAAAAACACGAGTGGGTTGCCTGGAACGCTACAAAGTCGTACGTTGTGACTTGAAGCTGTAATTTACGATTTCAAAAGCCTGCCTGGAACGCAGCATTAGCGAAAACGACCGGACCACTTACTTCTGCTTTAATACCTTTTTTGATGTAGATTGTAATAAAAAATGATGCAGAGAAAAACATCCCCAATACCTGACCCATTACTGATACTGATAATGAATTGCTAAATGTGAAAATATAATAATGTAAAATAACATCAGGGCTCCAGACTGACTTTACTAGGTGCACAGGGCCCCCTAACTTAACATTTTAGGAGCACAAGCAGAAAATTTAGAGGCCCACATTGTAAATGTACTTGCAAAGCAAATATTCACATTTCCTTTTCATCATCATATATTATAATATTGATCACTGTTCTATATTTTCTTCCAATATAAGCAGCATTTTCAATTGTTTCCCAGCTGCAGTCCTCCCATTGACCAGTAGGTGGCAGAGAACTCTGCTTTTAGTCGCAGTGAAAGTGAATGAGTGATGATTTCTGTCTCCTCTCTCCTTCCTTCCTGCAGGACGAGGAGATCAACCAGCAGTCTCAGCTGGTGGAGAAGCTGAATGAACAGATGTTGGACCAGGAGGAGGTGACACCACACTCCCCCCCTCCCCCCTTACATTTTCTCCCCCGTCTTCCTCTCCCACTGTGCCTCAACTCTCCAGCCGATCTCGTTAGCATAAGCCCAGTCTGACAGCTGATAGCAGAGCATTAGTGTCTCCACAGGAGAGGTCGCTCTGTCTCAGCAAGAGGAGGAAACTTATCAGACTGAAAACATTAGGTTTTTGTTTGTTTTTTTTAAGCTGTGGTGTGTAGACATTGTTCCTCTGCCTCCATCTATCTGTAAAGGAGACATATGCTGTTGCATATCATCCTTATAATGTCATATGGCCATGTTGAACCTCTGCAAAGTTGCACAACATGAACGATAGGGGTCAAACCAGATTTCACACGGTTTCTAGTCTCTCTGAACGCTCGGTAACGAGATCTCCTCCGCAAGATTATGTGCAACTTGACGTCAGGTTTTTACCGTCCAGTTAGGACGAACACCCAAACTGCAAGGGATCTGCCCAAAACACCGGCATCTATACGGATAATCTCAACTGTTTTCCTTTCCCAAAGAAGATGAAATCGTAGGTTAGATTCAGTTTAGTTTATTTATTTGCACCATAAAAAATAAGGACAATTACAAAAACAGAAACGAAACAAGAATAGTAAGTGCGGGAGAGGTTAAAGACCCTATATGGGCTTAGAAAGAACACACCCCTCCCCCCCAAAATATGCAAAAATTCACGTCTGTACGAGACAACTAAGGAGTTTTTGGAGCTGAAAATCATGCAGAACTACTAGAAAAGCAGTGAAATGTGCATAATACTGTACGTCCCCTTTGACTTGCACAGCTCCTGGCTTCGTCCCGCCGTGACCACAACACCCTGCAGACGGAGCTGAGCCGGCTGCTGGCGGAGAACGAGGCCTCCAAGGAGGAGGTGAAGGAGGTGCTGCAGGCGCTGGAGGAGCTGGCCGTCAACTACGACCAGAAGAGCCAGGAGGTGGAGATCAAAACCAAGGAGTTCGAGGCCCTCAGCGAGGAGCTCAACGAGAAATCGGTACTTTTTATTCTTTTTTTTATTATTTCATCTCCTGCAGAATCATCTGGTTCCACGCAGATATTTGATGTGATTAGGGTTGCAAAGGGGCAGAAAAGCTCCAGTAAATTTCCAGAAACTTTCCATGGGAAGTTAAGCTGGGGAATACTGGAAATATTCCAAATTGGAAACTTTCCACAGGAATTATGGGAATTTATAGGAATTATTGAGAATTTAATTCTTGTATGAACAATCAATTCTTTTACTGAACAACAAAAACATGAATGTTGACTAAAATACTATATATATATATATATATATATATATATATATATATATATATATATATTAGGGCCGGGACTCGATTAAAAAAATTAATCGAATTAATTAGAGGCTTTATAATTAATTAATCGCAATTAATCACATTTTAATCGCATATAAATATTTGACCTGAGAACAGTGAGAAGCATTTTTTTTCACATGGATTTTAGTATACCATTGAATGACTGAATACATAAGCTTAAGCAACAAAACATTGTTTTTTTTCAAGGTGGTACTTAACCAAGACCAACAGACTAGGGATGCAACGCGTTAATTTTTGTGTAATTAATTAATCGTAATTAACGCGTTAAAGCCCCGGCCCTAATATATATTACGGTATATATATATATATATATATATACTATATTACTACGATGGTATCTGATCATCTGCGAACCTCCGACTTTCATTCTTGATCAATGAAAACATTCTTGCCAAGTGTTTTCGCTTTCGTCCGTCTTGCGCCGGTCCAAGAATTTCACCATGCGCGCGGAGGCTCATGGGAAATGTAGTGAAAACACTTTCTGCTTTCCATAGATATTCAAGTGTAATTGCATTAAATATATTTTTCACAACTACATTTAAGTTCCCTGTTAAGGACCAACCTTCAATTTTGTAAATTTCTGATTTATTCCCATTTACTCCCATATATTCCCGTTAATTCCCATATATTCCCATTAATTCCCATGGAAAGTTTCCAACTTTGAAAATTCCCGGAATTTTACAACCCTAGATGTGATGCTCCTCCTCCTCCTCCTCCTCCTCCTCCTCCTCCAGAGCTCCTTGGCCTCCATCGACTCCGAGCTGCAGAAGCTGAAGGAGATGACCAACCACCAGAAGAAGAGGGTCACTGAGATGATGTCGTCGCTGCTCAAAGACCTGGCTGAGATCGGGATCGCCATGGGAAGCAACGACATCAAGGTTTATCTTTGTTTTTTAAAATTTTTTAATTGTATTATCATCTGTCAATACAGCATAAAGAGTGTAGGAACAGATAAAAAACACAACAACACAACGTGATAAGGCATAAACTGATAAAAAGGTGGTATAAGACAAAAATGGTCAAATTAATTAATTAAATAAATAATAAAAAAAGAAATAAGTAATATAGGAATGAGACTCGAAATAAAATTGCAGTTTGATTAAAAATAATGGAAATGAGGGGGTTGCTTTGGACATTTTAACTTTATGTATATGGGATTTACCCATTAATATGAAAAGATTGACAATGTTAAACATATTATTTTGAGAGAAAGAGCCAAAAGTAATGATTTTCTCATCAAAGTGATACTTAACTGTAGTTTTGGTAAAAAGAAAATTTTCCAAATCTTTCCAAAAAGTGATACAAAATGGACATTTATAAAATAAATCGATGATACTTTCTCTTCAAGGTTTCCACAACTGACATCAGAGGTTGAATCCTCCACTGCCCGCTTCACTTCCTGTTTTGTGCTGCTTTACAATTTTCTAAAGACGAAAGTACCATCTTTAAATTGCTTCATTTGTCTGACAGTTAAAACATAATCCTGTAAATTATTATATTTATCATATTCAGGTTATTATTTCGCAGAACAAAGCAAAAAGACACAAATATCTATTTTATTTTACCTTTTTTTCTAGCAACATTTCAGACATGGTGACATACCCATCCATGTAAAAATGTACATACAATCACACATTTACACACAAAAATCCTAAAAAAAGCCTATTGCTTTTTATACCAAACTGTGTGAAGTAGAAACTCGGCAGTTTTGATGTTTCAGATGTGTTATCAGCTTTTAGCTTCATGGCCGATGTATTTTAAACTCCGCCCCTCTTCGCTGTGAAGAGGCCGATAGGTGAAGAGTCTCTTGTGAAAAAACACAGCGCGGCTTTTAGAAACAGGAGTTATCGCACAGCGCTGAGGCTTGAAGTGGGAATTTAACCCTCTGATACCACACTGTAAAAACTCAAAATCTTACAAAGAATATTTGCCTTATTTCTTGTCAAAATGTCTCATTTCTAGTCAAAACTAATCTCTTTCCACTTAAAATAAGACTCATCACCTAAAAATTAACTTGTTTTTAGATCATTTTCACTTGTTTTAAACAAATTTTCACTTGAAAAAAGTAGAAAAATCTGCTAGTGAAAGCAAGTTTTTTGTGCTTGAAATAAGGAGGAAAAACTTGCTCCACTATCTACTTATTTCAAGTGAAAATATCCTTGAAAGAAGTAAAAAGTGTCTAAAAACAAGCTGCTTTTTATGTGATGAGTCTTATTTTAAGTATAATGAGATTTGTTTTGACTAGAAATAAGACAAATATTCTTGTAAAGATATTTGAGTTTTTGCAGTGCAGAGCTGCTCCACGCACTCTGTGGTTTGTTCATACTGTTTGTACAAAGAGCTTGAAGTAGAAGAGCTTCAACAGACAATTTGTAATCATTTATTAATTAGTTTTCAAGAAAAATATCATATCAGTAACCATGTGACTGCACATCAAGAGCACCGGGAGGTTTCCCATTCGTCTGATGGTCGTTCTGGCCTCGAACAGTCGACTTAACCAGTGACAATATAACAAATAACAAGAATTAGTCGACGGACCAATCAAATTAAACGCAATAAATGTAGGGTTTTACAGCTCCACTGTCTTAAACCTGCAGCCGTGTGTTTACACATCACAGGAAAATGAGAGAGAGAGGAAAAACAAACGTCCAGTGATCAATGATGCATCTAAATTCTGCAAAATAAACCACATGTTCACAAGAAACTTTTCTTGTAATAAATAGTCAAACTGGTTCGTGCCTCTAGAAAGTGTGAATTGTGACGATAATGCTACATAATAACACATTGAATCAATGACACCAGCTGTAAAATTCACATTTTAACCCTCTATGGTACGCTGCATTATGATGCCAGTGGGGGAAAAAATGTTTGGAGTGTTTTTATGTCTCAAAATAGACTAAATAAACATAATCTAAAGAAATTTTTAAAAATTATTTATTTTTGGAAGTTTTGGGGATTTTTTGCCTGTAGGCAACAATGTACCATTACGGTTCGTCATATACTGTATTAGAAACACCAGTCTCTGTAGACTTTCACCTTCACTGGCCTCATCCTCATCCCAATTCTCATTCTCATCTTCCTCATCATCATCATAATAGCCTGATGTTTACTTTACTGCATCCAAAATCAAATTTATTAAGGATAAAAAACAAAATTATGATGAATTATATGTTTTTGAACATTATATTTACACCTAAACACACACTACCATAGTCTCATAATGCGATTTTGATTCCATAATGGTCCACTGTCGCCTCAAGGCAACACTGCAATTTTCTATAATGGTACGTTGTTGCTTTCGGGCAACAGGTGCATTTTAACAAGTTTCCATTATTTAATAATAAATAAATTGCATGGAACTATTAAAAATTGAACTTTACTAATCTATTAGTGTAAATATATTTTTTTCCAGATGAAAAAGGGCCAGGAAGTTTTCAGACCGTTTTAGTGGAGCAAAGTGGCAAACCTGTTTCCTTTGAAAAAGTCTGCAAAAAAGGGTTTCAGTGGCTTCTTGAAAGTAATGTGATAAATTAAAGCATTGTTATTGGTTCTCTAAGGTCTCCTCTCTTTTTTAAAGTATTACAGCATTAAATGAGATGAATTGTGGAGATGTGACGGGCCAAAAAGTGGTATGTCGCCTGAGGGCAACATGGTACCATAGAGGGTTAAATCCATTCACACCTATGTATTTTATAATTTTGGCGAACTTTCCCCCTCAAATAACACAGCAGCTCAATTTATAACACATCTTTTAACCTTTATATCACCAATCGGGGTCTATTCATCCCTCCATTGATTATTATTTATTTATTAATGCCCCCCCCCAGCACCAGGAGAGCACGGGGCTGATCGACGAGGAGTTCACCGTGGCTCGTCTCTACATCAGCAAGATGAAGTCGGAGGTGAAGACGATGGTGAAGCGCAGCAAACAGCTGGAGAGCTCCCGGGCCGAGAGCACCCAGAAGATGGAGCAGAACGAGACGGAGCTGACTGCCTGCCAGCTCCGCATCTCCCAGGTAACGGCTGCTCACCGTCGCCATGGTGACGTGGCGACAAACCCCGGCTGTGTGTCACCGAAATGCCACATCATGCGGTTATGGATGAAACGGCGGATAAGATGATTATGGCCTCATATTATGGATATTAGCTCCATAATCTATTGACCTACATATATGTGCAAGAGCAGCTTTAAACCTAATTTTGACATATTAATATAGATATTCTATATTGTTTTTATATTTAATGTATATATTTATCTCAATTTGTATCTTTACCTTTATAATCCACTTCATATTCTCTCTTCTATGCTGAAAGAGCAGCTGGAACTCGACTTCATTTCCCTCTGAGGATCAATAAAGTTTCTTATTATCATTATTTCTAATAGATTTCTTTCCGTGTGTGAGTCTTAATCACATGTGCACATCTCTGTCTTTGTTTCTGTCTTTTCACCTGCTGTCGTCCAGTACGAAGCCAAGATCAAGTCCCTGATGGAGTGTCTGCAGAACGTGGAGCAGAAGAAGCGGCAGCTGGAGGAGATCATCGACTCGCTCAACGAGGAAATCGTCAGGATCAGAGCTCAGGGTGAGAACGAGTCAAGGAAAAGTCAAAAAATGAATCTCCATAATCACTTCTCTGAGGTCAAATGAAGGTGTAAAGAAGAAACACCTGGAGAATACACCTTTATTTATTTTTACGCTTACAGCTAAACTTGATTTTACTGTGTTTTTCATGCATTGACACCAAAAATGTATCTATCTATGAAAGAAAAATTCAAAATAGTCATTAATAGATTAAAGGACATGAGGATGAAGGTAATAGAATTAAGAAGTAATAATAATAATAATATAGGACTTCTTAAGTTGAGAAAATTTTTAGTGCACTCCACGATAGATGGATTTAGTGTAACAACTGTTTGCACATATTTTATGTTCATTTCAGTTCTGCAGAAAACATCATGTTGCAACTACAGTCACAGAGTGATGGTATTTTAGATCTTTTGTTTTCAATTAAAAAGAATAATATCAGTGATTTGGATATTGCACTTGGCCATTATATTGCGATTAAGTATGAATAATAATAATTATTATAGAAATAAGTATTATTTTTGCTGTGTGGTCTCTTCCTGTCATTGTTGTGTTGTGGAGATAATCATGTAATAATGAAGCAGCTGTGTGTTTTAAGTGTTTATTTCTCCAGAGGGAGTTAGCACCATGGAGGAGAAGAACACGGTCCAGTCGGCCAACGAAGTCAAGGTACGAACAGGGCCGTTGCTACGAATTCTGGGCCCCCTTAAAGAATAATAAAGTGGGCCCCTCCCCCTAACTTTTCCTTTTTTTTCTTAGACTATGTATGTATTATCGTTTTTTATTTAGCCTTCTTTGTTTTGATGCTAATGCAGCATTACACTGCAAAAACACAAGTATCTTAGCAAGAATATTTGTCTTATTTCTAGTCAAAATGTCATTTCTAGTCACTTTATACTTAAAATAAGACACATCATATTAAAAGTAGCTTGTTTTTAGACACTTTTTACTTCTTTCAAGCATATTTTCACTTGGAATAAGTAGAAAAAATCTGATAGTGGAGCAAGTTTTTCTTCCTTATTACAAGCACAAAAAAATTACTTTCACTGGTAGATTTGTCTATTTATTGTGAATTTAAGTGAAAATTATCTAAAAACAAGTTAATTTTTAGGTAATGAGTCTTATTTTAAGTGGAAAGAGATTGGTTTTGACTAGAAATGAGACATCTGGACAAGAAATAAGACAAATATTCTTGGAAAAATGTTGAGTTTTTACAGTGTACTATGAGTGTTAGTCAGGGTCTTATGCAGAATAAATCAGTCATACAAAGATTAGACTACTGGGGTTTTTTAAAGGCCCCACTGAGCGCTGGGCCCCTAGAATTATCATCACCTTTCTCCCCTATACAACGGCCCTGGGTACGAACACACACGCACGCACGCACGCACGCACGCGCGCACACACACACACACACACACAGAGAAGATTGTTGTGCAGAGGTTTAAGGTTGAACTTGTGGTTTCTTGTTCAGGAAGCTGTGGAGAAACAGATCCAGTCTCACAGAGAAGCTCATCAGAGGCAGATCAGCAGCTTGAGAGACGAGTTGGACATGAAGGAGAAACTGGCCACAGAGCTGGAGGAGTAAGACCCTTCTTCTTCTTCCACTTCTTCTCCATCTTCTCCTTTTTCTTTTTCATCTTCTTCTCCCATTCCCTCTCCACCACCTTCTCCTTCTCCTTCTGCTTTTCCATCTTCTTGCCCCACTCTTTCTCCAGGGTATCCGCGGGGTCTTAAAAAGTAGAAAAAAAAAAATCTAAATTTTAGGCCTTAAAATGTCTTATTGTGTTCAAGTCTTAAATAATTTTAGACAGGTCTTAAATTGTCTTAAGCATTTCACTCGCATTTCCCCCTAAAAAAAAAAATACATGTGCGAACCGGGAAATTCACAAAAAAGAAAGATCACAACCTGCGATCGTTCAAAAACTACAAATCCCACAATTCTCTAGCCTCAACCTTTACAGTCTATGGTCTCAACGCACCAATAGTAGTTACGTGTAAGTAACTTAAGGGTCTTTGGTAAGGGAGAGTGGAGCTGTCGGTGAAAAGCGGAAACAACGTCACACTGCTCCTGTTCTCCTATGGTTCTATGTTGTTCGTTCACACCGTCACGTGCCGTTTATTCGTTACGTCAGAGATGTTCTAATATTGAGATTGCCTAGAAGGACTTTGTTTTTTTCTTTATGGATTTTTGTTAAATCAGAAAAACTTGCTCCACTATCAGATTTTTTCTACTTATTCCAAGTGAAAATAAAACAAGTAAAAAGTGAAACAAGTAAAAAGTGTCTAAAAACAAGCTATTTTTAATATGATGTGTCTTAAGCCGCGTTTCCACTACATGGTACCGGCTCGACTCGACTCGACTCGGCTCGGCTCTGGTACCAGGTACTATTCTAGAGAGCGTTTCCATTACAGGATAGTACCGGCTTTAGAGTGGCCGGTCGTCATAGCGACCGGCGGCGCTTAACAAAATAAAACAAAACTATAAACAGGATTTTCCCCGTGGTTATGCCACATTTTTACCTTAATTAAAAAGCTCCGGAGTAATTTGATAGCTTACTACATGACTTGTGACTTGTTACGAGTGAGAGCGGAGGCTCTCTGTCTTCACCTGGCCTCTCACGACTGAAAACCAACCTTGCAACATCCGTTACCTGGCCGCAGCCCCCCGGTGTCCCAGCTCTCCTCTCCTCTCTGCTGCACCGCCACACAAACCAGCTCCGTAACTGTAAGCCTTTGTTTTTGACAGTTAAGACTACACATCGTAACAAAGTTATCCACCGCTCCGTATTGATTTTTCGCCGGCTTCGTTGTCAACAAACCCACATGGCTAGACGGGGAGAGGAGGGCGACAGCGGAAAAGCGACCAGACTTGCATAGTTTGTTCATTTTAAAACATTTATTTATTGAAATGTGGTGATATCTGATGACCCGCGGCCACCGGTGACGACTCTCTGACCAATCAGCAGTCCGCAATGTTTACACGTCACATTTTAGTACCGCTTCAGCCGTTTTGGAACCGCGGCTGAGCAGGTACAAAAAAATAGTACCGGGTACCAGATTCCAGGTACTTTTACGTAATGGAAACGCAAAAAGGCCGAGTCGAGTCGAGTCGAGCCGGTACCATGTAGGCTAGTGGAAACGCGGCTTTATTTTAAGTACAATGATGAGATTTGTTTTGACTAGAAATTACATTTTGACTAGAAATAAGACAAATATTCTTGCTAAGATACTTGAGTTTTTGCAGTGTAATGCTGCATTAGCATCAAAACAAAGAAGGCTAAATAAAAACGATAATACATACGTAGTCTAAGAAAAAAAAAAGGAAAAGTTAGGGGGAGGGGCCCACTTTAGTATTCTTTAAGGGGGGCCAGAATTCCTAGCAACGGCCCTGCACCTGTAAAAAGAGGGTTATAAACCCTTTTTTTTTTTTATTTTGGGACGGGACCATCGTGTCTTTATTCTGTCTATCGTGTTTGGTGGGAACCCCCTTGTGGGAGTGATAGAGCTTTTTTGTCGCTCGAGTTTTGATACATGACCAAACCATAGACTGTAAAAAAAAACGCGTCATCGTGTCTTCGCGCCTTCGCCAGCCCGCCCATTTTCACTTTTAACAACAACAACATTGCTTCTTCTCTCATCAACCATGGCTGAGGTCACAACTATCGCTGCGCTGTACCTGCTCTGGAAGTCCGAGAAACGTAGGACCAAACGCTGCCGCCGTCGTTCCCGGTAGGCCTACATGACGGCGAGTTGATTTAAGCAATATTACCCTCGAGGGTGTGCTTTAACGTCATTTGAGCACCACGGTGATGCGGTCAGCGCCGAGGTCCGCAAGCATCACCAAAGTGCTCAAATTACGTTTAAGCACACCCTCGAGGGTAATATTGCGATTATACAACAATTACCAACAAAATAAAGCGTATAATTAAATAAATATTCATGGTGATGGACGTTTTGCTCTCAAAATGTAAAGTTTTTTGCGAGTGTTCTTCCCGTTTCCATGGAACTAAATGGGGTCTGACTAATAACTGAAACACAATCAGTCACGTCAGTAGACTCCTATGTGTAATGGAACCTAGTTCACCTCTACAGCAAATAGTCCGAGCCTTAGTAACGGGTAACGACCTAGCAACAGAAAGGATTTTCTAGTCCCAGATGAGTGAACTCTGAGCTGACGTTCATGTTTTAACGCGGTCTCGGACTTTCCCGAACTAAATCAACACTGCACAAACTCGCCCAAGTTATAACAAAGATGCCGTTTTTTTCCTTTCACAGATGTAGCTTCTACAACCGCAAACTCTGCATGTAAATTATTAAGTTATAGCGCCGTGTCGCCGACACAGCTGATAGAGAAAGCCAAACGATTACTCCAGATTATTTAAAAGCCCAAAAGGCGCAAGCAAGAGAGAGAGGGAGAGAGAGAAACATACAGGTAATCACCTCTGTTTTATCCAATGAAATATTCAGCTCCATAATTGTTCTATAAATGTGACTTTTGCAGCTGACAGGAACACCCTACAGGAGGTCAGTGTAGTTTGTGATTTATTTTCAGTAGTAATAAATGACGTTTCTTAAAATAAAAGGGGGGAAAATCCATGTTGCCATGGAGATGTATAGGTGTATTTTTTTTTTCAAAACTTTGTTTCACAATACAAAAACAGTTTTTCATGGTAAAATGCAATTAATCAAGCACATTTATATTATACGCCAGGGGGAATTTATAAGTTTACACATTTTTTTTCAAGTTTTCACATATATTGATAGTCTTAATCGCTTTCTGGTTGTTTGAAAATTTGATGGAGGTTCTATTGCTTGAGCTCACCGTTAAAAGCAGTAAAGGAAGGGTTTTTTTTAATGAACTTACATTTGTGAATATGAAATTTTGCCCTTAAAATAATAAGGTTGATAATAAAAGTTATGTTAGCTTGCCTTTTTCCTTGTTTTTTTCAGGTCAGGGAGCCCAAACAGAACATTCCTCCAAAACAAAATAAAATCGCCATCAACATTGATAGCAACAAAATTACAAATATCACTCCATAGTTTTTGCACAATAGGGCAGAGCCAAAACAAATGGGTCACAGTTTCAGCATGTACAGAACAGAAAGTACAATTCACATCAATGTCTTTTTAAAATCTTTTTACATCTTTTTACAATGTGGTCATTGGATGGATAACATTTATGAATAATCTTAAATGAAATTTCTCTCACTTTATTAGTTAACAGGTAGGTATCGGTTGGGTAAGAGCCAAATCTTCTTCCAGTCGGTGTCCTCCATAAAATTGTTCCAGTATGATTAACCCTAAACAACATGACATGGCGAAGTAATATTTTCAGTGATGAGTCAGCCGTGTTGTAATGCTGATTTGAGCACGTTCTAAATGTCTTATTATTGACTGCGTTTACATGCACTTTAGTACCCCGATTTCAATCGGGTTTTTTAAGTACCCCGATTATTGATCAAATTCGGGGTATGGTGTTTACATGAACTTAGAGAAACCCGGTTATTCAGTATCCCTGTATACATGATAAATACAGTATCCCGGTTTGTGATTACTGCGTCTTACGTGCGTATGTGTGTTTCATTCATGTTTATTATTTACAACAGGAAGCGCAACTACTAGGAAATATAGGTCCGAAAATTTACAAATTAAAAATGCTGCCATGTTATATAACTTGTGACTTTCTCGCATGAAAAAAACTAACAAAAAAACTTAATAGTCTCCTCGTTGCTCCAGAATGCGCTCTTGTTGTCGCCGCCATTTTGTTACGTAACGTATCTATGGTAACAGTTACGTCAGCTGGCTGAGCAGCTTTCAGATATCGGGGTACTGTGTTTACATGCTCCAGTATCCTGATTTCTTTCGGAGTTCTCCGGGCAGCAAAATCGGGTTTCTCAAAATCGGGATATGAGCTTATCCCGATTTCTGGAATCGGGAAATGGTGTTTACATGCGCAAACACAAATTCGGGGTACTTAAAAAACCCGATTGAAATCGGGGTACTGAAGTGCATGTAAACGCAGTCACTGACCAATCAGATTGCTTACCGAGTGCCTAAGCGGAAGCAGGAAGTAACGTCGCCATGGGACCTCAACTCTGAAAAACTATCCATGCCAGTGAACGGGACTGAAAGTTTTATTTCGTGATCCGATTGAATTGCGCCATGAGAAAAAAATATGACCTCTACCTGTTTAAAACAAAATCACGTTTCATCCGGAAAAAAAGCAGTTTATCGTAAAACGGCAACGGAAAAAATGTGTTTTTTGTGAAGACGCTTTACGGACTACAGCATTTGGTGTGTGACATCAGCTACGCGACTTGTAGTCTTTCTGGTTACAGATTCTTCTGAATTTTATTCTACAATAGTTTTACGATAAACTGCTGATTTCTCGTCATATTTTTTTCTCATGACACAATTCAATCGGATCACGAAATAAAACTTTCAGTCCCGTTCACTTGCATGGAGACTTTTTCAGAGTTGAGGTCCCATGGCGACGTTACTTCCTGCTTCCGCTTAGTCTCTCTACTTGTTGTATAATGTAGCTTGTAGCTTCTTCTTCTCCTTCTTTTTCTTCTCTCACCACTTCTTCTTTTTCTTCCTTCTGAGCTTGACTTCAGTGACTGATGACTGTGTGTGTGTGTGTGTGTGTGTGTGTGTGCAGCCTGAACCAGAAGGTCATGCTGGAGCAGGAGCGGCTGCGGGTGGAGCACGAGAAGCTGAAAGCCGCCGACCAGGAGAAGAGCCGCCAGATCCAGGAGCTGACGTAACGTGACGCCTCCATCTTTGATTTTTGTGTCTCCTCTTCTCTTCTCTTCTCTTCTCACTCTGCAGATGTTTCCCTTTTTAATCCGCCTTATGTAACAGACGTGTGTGTGTGTGCGTGTGTGTGTTTACCTGCTGCAGGGCGCTGCAGGACCGACAGGAGCAGGCCAGACAGGACCTGAAGGGACTGGAGGAGACTGTGGTCAGTTATCATCATCAGCATGTTGCATTTACACCTACAGTGTTTGATTAAAAGGTCCAATTCATCAAAATTTCATCTCAGATAAAACGAAGGTTAATGGGAATTTCACTTAATTTAAATCTTTTAAAAGCGAGGTTTTAAAAAATTCAGCTGCAGCTTCTTGATCCAGAACCAACGTGTCTCATTCACTATTGATAATCCCACTTTTTTCAATGACCTGAGCACTCACACGGTATGTGAGGACGCTCTGGTATGTATTTATATAGCAGTGTCTGTGGTGAGGCAGCAGGATTTCACCTTTTTGGCTCCGTCTCCTTTTTAGTTATTCAGGATTTAAGTGTCAGTCAAACAGGTTTGCAGTGTGGGACAAAGTGAAATAAAAAAAGTGAAATGAATTATTGATTAAAATACTCTAAAAACAGCCAGACAGTGCAGGGAAAAGCACTGATTCTTCTCTTTATTGTTCCATTGACACATGATGGGTTTTTTTTCTAGGAAAAGAAATGACGGCACAGCTTTAAAAAATTAAAACCAAAAAGGGCGTCGTTTTCCACCGGAGATGAGAGAGAGGATGACACAGCTCCTTCAGTTTTTAAAGCCTCTCTCTCTTAAGGCTGCTTGAATAGGGCAAAAATAATAATCGCAATTATTTAAAACACTGTTTAACTTTAGAAACATGTTGCATTTGGTTTAAAAAAAACAAACAGATAACTGAGGGTTGGGCTGCAGCCAAACAGGAAGTGGTTTCTCCCGACTTTATATAGAACCAGCACCAGATATCGTCAAGACTTACCGTAATCACTACTTTTATCGATCTGGTCCTCAGAAACATCTCAACTTTTTGCTTTGAAAAACAGATTAATAGCAGGATTCCCATGCTCCCTCATTTTTTTTAAAGAGATGCTTTGTCCATTTCAGGCTGAATTTAAGAAATGAAAACAGAGATGGTGAACGTGCAGAAGACGTTTTATGTTGCAGTAACAAATAGAAAATTTGCCCAGAGCAGAACTTGTGACGTCAGGAGATTATCTTGTTTTCATAAGGGTTATAAAATAAAATCCAATGAATTGCAGCTGCAAAAAAAAACACGGTATCGTTACAGTTTTTGTGTGTAATATATTAAAGTTATCACTCATCTTTTCAATCTGACAGGATAAAACTCTTAGATGCCTCTGTAAAATCCATCCATGCATGTAAAAAAAAATGATTTAGACATTTATAGATTTAATAGATTTTGAACCAGCGGTTGTAAAATATTCTGTAGAAATGATTAATATTATGTTGTTAGAGCAGTGAGACCTTTGTGTTCTTCTCTCCTCCTCCTCCTCCTCCTCCTCCTCCTCCTCAGGCCCGTGAGCTGCAGACGCTCCACAACCTGAGGAGACTGTTTGTCCAGGACCTGTCCTCCAAAATCAAGAAGGTAAAATCTGTCTGTGTGTCAGTGTGAGCATTTCCTTTATTTGCTCTCTCTCTGTCTCTCTGTGTAAACACATTATCTCTGCAGTCGTTCCTCCTCTTATCAGCCTCAGCCTTTGATTTCATTTCCTCCTCTCTGGTACAATATCACACGAGCCCCTTCCTCCCTTAAACAACCTCAGCGTCTACCTGCGAAGAGGACGATGGTGACGATGACGTGAGCAGCTCCACATTTTGCTCACTCCATTTAATTTGCACCGTGATGAAATTTTAATGAATCCAGGGAACACAACAGAAAGTGTGTGCAGCAAGTGAGTAAGTAAGTAAGTAAGTAGGCCATCTGATTCTTCAAAGGTAGCAGCTGTTAAAATTAGGGACCCGGGCCCTCGGCGTGGCGCTCGCATCCAGCCCCGAGGCCGAGGAGGAGGAGGAGGAGGAGGAGGAGGGGGTCTGTGATGATGAGATAAGGAAAGACAGACTGAGCTGAGCTGAGTGTTTCTTCCTGGAAGACGCCCCGGTATTGAACGCGTGTGAAATCTGCTGCTTATCATCTCAATTCAGACGTAAATGAATAAATGAGCAGGTTTATTTGGTTTCGGGGCCTTTTTGGCTCCTTAGATATCTCTTTCAAATTGAGACTAATTGGAGCAAATTGGTTGTTTCCACAAAACTGATGAATGAACGTGAAGATAAAAAGCGTTTTGAAACAAATCGTATCCAGTTATTTGGTCACATTTCTCCCAGGAAAAGTGGCTCTGCAGGCGGAGGTGGAGGTGCTCATCATCACAACAAGATACAGAGCATTACTGTTTTATTTTCCACAGCTTTGATTTATTATCTTAAGTGTTTTTATGGTTTTATCTGCAGGTTGATAATCAGTTGTTTAACCAGTGTTTGTGTGACTGTGAGAGAATTAGGTGGTTAAACCTTTAGTTTTGAGTTGAAAAACAAGGACTAATTGATGTAATTTCCCAACAAGAGCTTATAATATATTGTGTACCAAGTGTTTTTATATGTTTAGGGTGACATGGTGCATTCACTTATATTGCAGCTTTTCCTTTTTGTCATCTACACTCAGAACAACATCAGTACAGAAACTGAAATTTAGAAGTTCTTGCAAATGTATTAAAAATATAAAACTTTATTCCTTTTTTAGCTATGAAATGTGCAAAAGAAGTGAAATTGTTTCACTTTTAGATTGTCAAGAGAAACAATTAAATATTTTTATTTTAGCCTGAAGCTGCAACATAACAAACTTTCTGAATGTGCTGTATTAAACCTTTGTCAAACTTGTATTTGCTGCACAGATAAGCTGTATTTTTTTCAGTTTTTCTACTTCATTTGTACTTTCTTTGCTGGAGATAAAGCTGTGTTTGTTTGTTGTGTTTGTCTCAGAAAGCTCAGACGGACGAGGAATCAGAGATCACCGCTGCCCAGAAACAGAAGATCTCGTTCCTGGAGAACAACCTGGAGCAGCTGACCAGAGTTCACAAGCAGGTGAAAGAAAACCCGTTTGTTCGTCTTTCTCAGTTCTCTGCGTCTTCATCCTCCTCTCTACTCACTCTCTCTCTCTCTCTCTCTCTCTCCGTCAGCTGGTGCGGGACAACGCCGACCTTCACTGCGAGATTCCTAAAATGGAGAAGCGTCTGCGTGCGATGGTGGAGCGGATCAAAGGCCTGGAGACGGCGCTGAAGGAGGCCAAGGAGAACGCCGCCCGAGAACGGAAGCGCTACGAGGAGGAGATGGAGCGGATGAAAGAGGCCAACAAGCCCAAACCCAAACCCAACATGGGCAGGAGAGCGTCAGCCGTGATAGGTGGGTGGAGAGACACAAGACCTTAAAGGGATCGTTCAACATTTTTGGCAAATTGGCCCATTGCCATAATCCCTATAGTCATAGCAGTAGGTTTGTTACCTTTAATTGTCGGTGCAAGCTTTTTTTTTAGAGCCGTGAGATGGTCAGAGCTACGCTACGGAGGCTCATTATGGGATTTCTTGGTTTCCCTCATCAAATTCATCAAATACACAATCCAACAACTCCACAACGCTCTGGTGGACAAGTTGTGACCTGCACATTCACCACGCTATGAGATAATAACACAACGTTACCAGACAGAGTTGTTTTAGAGGGAAATTCATGCAAAACCGCTGATGCATGTTCCCGTCGGGGTCAGTTTTTCATCATCAGTCTCTGAATTTCCCTCTAAAACAACTCTGTCTGGTAACGTTGTGTTATTATCTCATAGCGTGGTGAATGTGCAGGTCACAACTTGTCCACCAGAGCGTTGTGGAGTTGTTGGATTGTGTATTTGATGAGTTTGATGAGGGAAACCAAGAAATTCTCAGCTTGTGGCTCTGCTCCGCCGTTCTAAAAATAGCTTGCACCGACAATTAAAGGTAACAAACCTACTTATAAAACTATTGGGATTATGGCAATGGGCCAATTTGCCAAAAATTTTGAACTATCCCTTTAAACTTTGAGAAATTAAAAACATCCGTGCAACATCAGTCGTCCGTGTTTCACCCTCTCTGCTCTGTGTCCGCTCCAGCCAAACCCATCCGACCAGGCCAGCTGCCGGGCAACCCCATAAACTTCGCCATCAGCAGGTCCAACCTCATCGACGAGGATTAACCAGCCTTCAGAGGCGGCGGCCGCGGCAACAACAGGCAAGAGAAGACGCTGACAGACGCCGACCTCCCCAACATGAAGCCGACGACCAAACCGCTGAAAATCCATCTGGAATCACTGCACTAAAAAAACAAATCCTCCGACAATCATAAACACATTTTGTATAAAACACCTAAAAACACATCAGTAATGAAGAAGACAACACTGTAGAGAGAGAGGGATAGAGGGTGCAGGTGGAAAAAGTGCCTCGAGATCACATCTTTGTTTTTAATTTTAATTAATTTCCTCCAGGATTCCTTCAGTTGTAGCTCAGATTGTGACTTGTGAACTGGCTGATTGGGACGAAAACATCAAAATCTCTCACATTATTGTGTCGTTTTATTTCCTCGTTTTTAATTTTTTTTCTCTGGCTCTGCAACAATTTTAGAAAAAAACAAAAAAGTCACCAGCTTCTCAAAAGTTATTTGACACCAGATCAGATACAAGTGTTATTTATGTCTGTTAGTTCAGAGTTAGTTAGTTCAGAGTTCACCCTGTTTACTTTAGTTTGGTGAAACACGAATTAAGTTTTATTTTGAAAATATTCAGCCTGAGATGGAAATGCTTGAATTCATTTAGACAGTTTTAGCACCTTTAGTCTATTCGAAGGCGACAACTTCCATGTTACTGTACAAAATATGAATTATAGCCGAAGCTGAGAGAAAGCACAGATGCAGGTTTATTATAATTCACCACTACAAGTATTATTGATTGTGTGACTTCAGGTTACAACAGCTTACATGTATGAATCAAACACATGCAGCAATGCACCCTGTCTCCACCACAGTTGCCTGTTCTTAATTTTTTTTCTAGACATAATAAATTTAAACTTTAAAACTGATTGTGCTGCATTTTATTTCCTATCATAAGAATTTGTCTTTATGTAGAATATGTAATTATCATTCAGAAATGGGTTAAAGGCTTGAAATAAACACAAAAGACCTTGAAACTACAAATTAAAAGCTGCTGCTTTTATATTCAACATTAATAAATCCCTCATGTTTCCTGACTGTAGCATGACTACATAATTAAATCATTTTTTTTTAAAATGTTTTCATATCATAAAACATGGTCATTATCTGTTCTTAATTTTAATTAAACATGACTTGGGAGTCATTATAACGAGCACTGTCCATGTGTCACCAACAGGGTGCGCTTTAACTCAAATCTCTCTGCTGTCTCTGCCAATGCACAATTAAAGGTGATGTGATTACATTACAAAGTAAATATGCATGCATTATTCTGTAATAATGTAAACTCGCAGCCTTGTGGCCTCGGGGCTGATTTCACCGCTCCTGTTTGTTCCTGGATCAACCCCGGTGATAAATCATTCATGACCCGGGCTGGATGGTGACTCTCCCCGCTGAGAGCACCAGACAGGTCGGCTCAGGGGGAGGAGGAGAGGGGGGTGGGGGTGTATGGAGGTGCACCTTTACTTATTTATGCTTAAAAATATAAGTATAATTCATGATTGTGATTTGTGAATGAAAATCCTGCCAAACGATGCAGAAGGAGTTAATAATCAAAAGTGGAATCTGAACTATTCCAGGTGATTCCTCGGAGCTCCAGGGGAATCAGCGGACCCTGGACTGGGAAGCATCCGGGGATGGGGTGTTGATCCCGGGCGAGGTCGAGCCGGACGTGGGGTGGGGGTCTGGTCTCCGTCTATCAGCGGTGATAATATACTGTAGGTGCAAGGGGAGGGTGGGAACCACAGACCAGAGTGTGCTGCTGGGTTAAAGACCACAACGGTGACAAGCTGCTGAACGGAACCACAGAGACAAGAACCGGAATTTAGTCGATCGGTCCTTCACAATAAAAGCCTAGAAAATTAGCTATTATTTTTTAATTAATTGGCACTTGATTCCATATGGACAGAAAAACAGAATATTGTATGACAACATAAATGACAGTCATTATAAAATGTTGTAAATAATGTTTGATTATTGAAATCTACGGTGGCCGTGACATCACAGATAACAACAAAACAAAAGCCACAATGACAATGCCACAACACTTCCCAGCTCCTGTAGTCATGCAGTATGCAAGTTTAACTTTTTATGCTTTAAGTTTCTAATGTTTGAAAAAAAAAAAAAAAATCAGAAACAGAATCAGTGTCAAAAAAGTTTTAATTGCCAAGCCTTTGCCATGTTTTCTTCATTTTTTAATTGCTTTATTTTTCTTTTCTTCTTTCTTTGTATTTTGTATTTTGTAAAGCACCTTGTAACCTTGGTTTTGAAAGGTGCTATAGAAATAGAAATAAAGTTTATAATAAAAAGTTATTACATTTACAAGGAATTTGACAGAATAATAGGCCATTAAAAAACAACCAAGTGCAGGTAGATATTCAGAGAAATTCTTTAAAAAAAACCGAATAATGATATATATTTTATAACTAGGCTATATAATAGTATAAAAGTTAAAATAACATTCAGAAAAACAGAAAACAAAAAAACTTCTCTAATATGCATAGTAGCCTACGTCAGGCCGCTTTTACTTTGAAGGGGCAGACCGGATGTGGACGACGTCACCGCGGGGCCTTGACAGCTCGGCGGGAGGCGGGGGATTGAACAACCCGAGCAGCGGAGCTCTGCGGCGGACTCAGTCAGTCGGAGCAGCCGCCGCAGAAACAACAAGGTGGAGGAAAAGTTGTTCACCCGAGGAGCCGCAGAGCAGAGCAGAGCAGAGCAGACAGCAGAGGAGTTTATTTTAATTTATACCCGAAACAAAACCAAGGTGGGTATG
>NC_140926.1:4821777-4884277 GCF_045865225.1 Trachurus japonicus
CAGAGCAGAGCAGAGCAGAGCAGACAGCGGAGGAGTTTATTTTAATTTATACCCGAAACAAAACCAAGGTGGGTATGTTTGATTTGTGTAGCCTATCTACAGGGGGAAGGTGGTGGTGGTGGGCGGCTTTGCTTTTCCCCACCGCCCGGTCGGTCAGCGCGAGGCTATTGGCTTGTGTCGGAGTTACTTTGTTGCTATGCACGCTGTTGCAGAGACCGCAGGTTTGATTCCCACTGAATGAACCTGCGCTGGTGTATTAGCCTACTATTATTATATTATTATTATGGTTAAATCACCTTAATCAGAGCCTTATTATCTCCCCCTCGTGTCTGGGTAATTAACAATTCCACGTGATAGCATCTGTCCGCTACAGATTTCTTGTTGTGCTGATTTCCTCTCGGTGTGTTTGGATGTTTGTCCGTGGCTCAGCGGGGTATGTGTGTGTGTTGGTGTGTGTTAGTGTGTTTGTAAAGGGGGGTCTTCCTCCGGCAGCTAGGCTTGCTGCCCCCCAGCCCAGCCCATCCCTCGCTCCCGGGGCTCCTTGGTGGCTTGGTGGTGTCGAGTCGGAGCCCTTTGTTGTAAAATGCACATGGATTAAACTCCTTTGTGTTGTGTTTCTGCAGCCTGAGTGAGTGTGTGTGTATCTCTCTGTGTGAGTGTGTGGCTGTAAGGGAAGGGACCCTGCCCCCCACCTATGCCCCTTCCTCCTCTATCCGCCCCCCAGGCAGCAGCAGCTCAGGCTCTGGACCCACAGAGTCTCCTACCTCCACCTCCAGCTCCAGTGTTTGTGCAGCAGCAGCGCGTTTCTCCTGCAGCAAACACGGACTCAAACGCAGCAGCAGCAGCATAAGCAGCATAAGCAGCACATGTTGGAGTGTGATGCTGCTGCTGCTGCTGCTGCTGCTGCTGTTCGGCCACATCTGTTTTGAATGAAGCTCAGGGACAAAGGCAGTCCGAGTCTCCAGGGCTGTTTTTCTTTTTACTGCTGCTGCTGGTCTGCAGATGTAGGCAGACACACACTCACAGTAACACACACAAAAAGAAAAGAGAAAGACAGAAACCTACACCGGTCGTTGATGCACATACCTTCTGTTTTTTTTTTCTTTCCCTCCTGCCTGCTACACTGCTACACCCCAGATTTATCATTGGTGCTGCGTTCAGGTGCTTCAGCGATGATGCCAGTTATGCAAGTTTGTCTAATGTTACAGATTTGTACATGTTGCATGTGGAAGAAGAGGCGCAAACATGTTTATTTATTGGCATTATTCAGATTTATTTTACTAGTTTGCAGTCAGATTGTGTCTTAATAGGAACTGCACATCTGCATTTGGTTGAAATCGGATCAAATTTGCATTGAGGGAAGATAATTACTGTGATAATTTGGTTTAAAAGTCCTCTCAGGAAGAGGTTTTTTGACCCTGAAGCACAAACATGGAGTTAAATTAGTTGAAATTGATGTGATAGCTCAGTTTGGGAGGAAATCCTGTGTATAACAGGTGTGAACAGGTGATTTAAAGGCCCCTGTGTGTAGGCTACTGTAGGTCCTTGTTTGGCCCCACTTTATAGGATGCAGAGCTGGATTTTCCCAAACAGAGCAGAGTCTGGATGTGCCGTCGTTGTTCTCGTTGTTCGATTCCCTGCAGAGCAACAAGTTGGCGGCTGCTGCTCCTCCTCCTCGGAGACGCTCCTCGCTCTGACCCTGATTCATCTGCAGCAGGATTTACTCTCTGTTTTTTTTATCTGTCCGAGACGCCACAGTGGATAAAATAGAGACGTGGTGGAGCTGTAGATTTATTGTTAACAGTGATTTCTTCTGCTTCTTTTGTTGTTGTTGTAGTAGTTGTGAGTCAGTGGCGAGCCGCTGCCAAGGTGAATGATGTCATGCTACTGTCTGCTGTCTGAGGCTTCCTGGGGTCTTGACACGGCTCCAACAAGTTACTGCACATTTTCATCCTTTAATTCTTTTGTGTGTTTGTGTTTGTGTGTTTGCCACTAGTTTACTAATCTTTTTTTTCTTTTTTTTTAATCTGTTGTTGTCGCCAGCTTCAGATGCTCATGGTGTGAAGCCAGAGTTCAGATACAGTCATACTGTTATATCTGTGCACAGATTATCACTGTGACATTCACACTGTGTCACTTTTAGTCCAGGTTTTTTTTAAATCCTTTTATCAGAGAAAGGAAGGAAGTATCAGCTCTGATTGTGTCGGTCGGGCTGCATCATCCTATTGCACCATGCAGCAGACGTTGAAAGATTATTCATATTTAAACAGAGCTCTGCATTATTGCTGCTCACGCAACTAAAAGTCAAATAAACAGCCTCCTATACATCCTAGAAATGGAGCTTTATAGTCTTTTCTATGGGAAACAACAAGGGTCAAAATGGGTTATTGTGATTATTCGCTCTTTTTTTTGCCAGTTATCGGCCAATAATTAACTTTTTCCTTCTCCAAACTAGACGTCGACCAACAGAGGGTTGTTAAAGGCCGATATATAATAACAATATCTTAAATATAGGCTTCCAGAGGACTCAAGATCGCGTATTTTTCTCACGAGAGCAAAATTGGATACACAAATAGGGCTAAATCAAGGTGAATGTTGCATATTATTTCTCAAAAATGTGCATTTAAGACCAATTCAACACCTGAAACAGATATAAATACCAGATGATGGATCTGGTGCAGTTAGATGATGCCTTTAAGTAAGACAGAGCTCTCTGTCTGATACAGCTGTTTATAAAACGTCCTATATCGTCCACTATCGGTCGACCTCTACAACGATTCATAAAACTGAAGTCGCAGCAACAGCAGCAGCAGCAGAGACGACGGCCATATTTGTTTCATGTGTGTGTGTGTATGTGTGACACTTTTAGTGTGAGGAGGTCGTGATCGTTGCCGTCACTGATAGCTCCGTTATCATGTGTGTGACTCAAAGCTCTGACAGACTCCTGACTGCGTCGCTGGCACCTCGGGAGATAGCGGGTCCACACACACACACACACACACACACACACACACACACACACACACACACACACACACACACACACACACACACACATTACAACAGGCAGTGACTGTTTCTGGAGACTCAGTCATTCATAAAGGCTTGAACATGTGTTTGTTGACATCATGGCTGCAGCTCGTACTGGGACAGGCCCGGACTGGGAGGACGACGCACGAAGCTAAAAGCTCTGCTGTGATGTAACTGTGTGTGTGTGTGTCTGTATGTATGTGTGTGTGTGTGTGTGTGTGTGTGTGTGTGTGTGTGTCTCCATGGTGTTGAAACAGATCAAACAGAAACTATTCAGGCCCCATTATTAAGTCCATGTCTCTCAGACGGACGACTCTCTCTCACCACCGTAAATCTATTCTCGGTCCACAGTCGTCCGTCTGAGCCCTCAGAGTGTGTGTGTGTCTCTCTCTGTGTCTCTATGTGTGTGTGTGTGTCTGTGTGTGTGTGTGTGTGTGTCCATATTCCTTTACATAAGCGTGGACCCCTTATAGATTCAGTGGCGTGTTCTCACGCCTCACTAAAAGCACCTGCTTTTACCGCCGCCTGCACTTGCACAGGATGTCACAGCGGCAGCTTCTATTTCAGGGAGGGAAGGAGAAGGAGAAGAGGGAGAATCTGATCCGAGGAGGGGGGTGAGGAGGGGTGAGGGAGGGGGGAGAGTCACGGCTCCTCTGCAGAGGCAGCGCTGCGCTATTTATTTAGGTTAAAGTGATGGAGGGATACTCTCTCTCTCTCTGACAGACGGATCAATGACAGGCCCCTCATCCCAAAACAACCCCGGCCTGCAGGAATGGCGAGGGCCCAGCTGTCGTCTGACTCACACACACTAATACACACACTAACACACACATACACACTCACACACACACACACACTCACAGTGACTGAAGCTGTTTAAAGCGTTCTGACTGTGGTAATGAGTAATAATGTCAAACTGCAGAGCTGAGCGGGACTCTAGCGACCGACCGACCAACCAACGCTTTTTATTTTTGGATGTGGTCTCGTCGTCTCCAAAGGGGGGAAACGACAGGGGAGTCATTGTGGTGCAGGCGTGGATCAGTGTGTGTGTGTGTCTGTGTGTGTGTGTGTGTGGTCGTGTTGTTGTCATCACCTTTAGAGAGCGAGAGAGAGAGAGAAGAGGGTGCTCGGGTTACCGGCTGGATATCCTGAGCGGCGGTGGCGGCGGTGTAGGTTTTGCCAGAACAATCAGTGTTGAAACTGTGTGTTGTGGTTTATTGGTGATGGGAGGGAGGAGTCGCCCTGTGGTCTCCGTCCTCACCCCACTCCACCCCACTCCACTCAGCAGTACAGTATGTCTGGAAGCAGCTCACTAACCCTGTCGTAATGTGGGTGTTTCACAGCAGTGGTAAAGATCAGGTGAGTAATAAGGAGTAGATAATAAGGGTTTGAACCAGGAAGTGCATGGGAGGATGTGTGTGTGTGGTTGGCTGAAGTCAACAAGTTTGTTCTTAAGTCCACCTTATGCAGTTTTTATGAAGATTGTGACATTCACGAATGTTTTCTTCACCAGGATTTGAGAGCTGAGACTTGTGCATAATTATTGATTGTGTTTATGTTCTGTTCTGCATTTTGAATTAGAACAATTTTATTATCATTTATGATGTTTTTAATAATCATTTAAATTATTTTCTCTTCAAAACCACCACAGACACTTAATTCACATCAGTTATGCTCATCGGGAACCACCACGCCATCCAATGGCAATGCTCATATGATACCTGATGATATTTATGACAGCACACCTGAGAGTGCGGCATCCTACTGTACGTGTCTTTTTACGGGCATAAAAGATGGGTCAATCTGCGATGGGATTTCTTGGTTTCCCTCATCAAACTCATCAAATACACAATCCAACAACTCCACAACGCTCTGGTGGACAAGCTGTGACCTGCACATTCACCACGCTATGAGATAATAACACAACGTTACCAGACAGAGTTGTTTTAGAGGGAAATTCATGCAAAACCGCTGATGCACGTTCCCGTCGGGGGCAGTTTTTCATCAAGCAGTCTCTGTATTTCCCTCTAAAACAACTCTGTCTGGTAACGTTGTGTTATTATCTCATAGCGTGGTGAATGTGCAGCTCACAACTTTTCCACCAGAGCGTTGTGGAGTTGTTGGATTGTGTATTTGTTGCGTTTGATGAGGGAAACCAAAAAATCCCATGAGCCTCCGTAGCGTAGCTCTGAGCAGCTCATGGCTCTGCTCCGTCGTTCTAAAAACAGCTTGCACCGACAATTAAAGGTAACGAATCTACTGCTATGACTATAGGGATTATGGCAATGGGCCAATTTGCCAAAATGTTGAACTAACTATCCCTTAAAGAAGATATTGGTGAATGAGGCCTGTGATATTTAGCTAAAGGAACTAAACCGTCCTCTTGTGTTTCTCTGTGTGTGTCTGTGTCTTATCTGCAGCAGCGCAGGAGTTACGGCGGTCAGACATGAGGAGCCCTCTAGGTCCGCGTCGCTGAGCAGCCGAGGTCGAGGAGGATCAAGCGCTCGTTTTTCCCGGTCGTCATCATGGCGGACAGGGAGGGGCTGCCCCCCATCGCCCCGGGGCA
The DNA here is from genome assembly GCF_045865225.1 of Trachurus japonicus. NCBI lineage: Eukaryota > Metazoa > Chordata > Actinopteri > Carangiformes > Carangidae > Trachurus > Trachurus japonicus. The sequence continues at coordinate 4,827,374 of NC_140926.1, forward strand.
GGCCTACATCGAGGTGGAGTACGACTACGAGTACAAGGCCAAGGACAAGATGGTGGCGATCCGTCAGGGCGAGTGCTACATGCTGGTGAGGAAGACCAACGAGGACTGGTGGCAGGTGAGGAAGGAGGAGGGGACCAAGGCGTTCTACGTGCCGGCGCAGTACGTCAAGGAGGTCCGCCGGGCGCTGATGCCGCCGCCGCAGCAGCAGAAGCCCACGCTGAGGGCCAAGCCCACCGTTTTGGATATTTGCCGAGCGTCCAACGAGAACCTGAACAGACAGACGCAGCCGGAGATGTCCAGCTTCGGATGTCGGCCGTCTCCTTCGTCCACCCCGTCGCCGTCGTCCGACCGCGTCACGCCGCCGGCCCTCCCCAAGGACGCCAACCAGAACCTGGGCAGCCCGCTGCACTGCAAGGTGGTGGCCGAGCTGGTGCTGCTCCACAACAACAACAACCACCACCACCAACACGCCAACAACTCCACGCTGCCACGCACGCGGGCCGACTCGCCGCCACTCAAGGTGGGGAACAACCACCTCCATCTCCACCATAGCAACAGGAGCCCCGACGGCGACAACAAGACGTCGACGTTGACGACGCCGCCCAGCGAGCTGCTGCCGACGACGGGCGACGGGCTCAACAAGCTGCGCAACGACTCAGAGTCTGGAGACGAGCTGAGCAGCAGCTCCACGGAGCACATGCAGGTAAGACGCCGACGACCATGAGTCGCTCTTCCGACTTCAGTGTGTTCATGTGCTGAGATGTCGTAATGTTGGATGCTGCAAAGAAGATGAGTTGTATTTTAACACTGCAAAAACTCAAATATCTTACCAAGAATATTTGTCTTATTTCAAGTCAAAACAAATCTCATTATACTTAAAATAAGAAAAAAAAGTAGCTTGTTTTTAGACACTTTTTACTTCTTTCAAGGATATTTTCACTTGAAATAAGTAGAACAATGGAGCAAGTTTTTCTTCCTTATTACGAGCACAAAAAAACCTGCTTTCACTGGCAGATTTTTCTACTTATTTCAAGTGAAAATTTGTTTGAAACAAGTGAAAATGATCTAAAAACAAGTACATTTTTAGGTGATGAGTCTTATTTTAAGTGGAAAGAGATTAGTTTTAGAGACATTTTGACAAGAAATAAGACAGATATTCTTAGAAAGATTTTGAGTTTTTGCAGTGAATACTCGGAGCATTTAAACAACAGGTTGCAGGGCTGCAGACGAACATTTTTTACTAGGAGTACAGTTCCCTAACGATGAGTCGCTCTTCCGACTTCGGTGTGTTCATGTGCTGTGAAGTCGTAATGTTGGATGCTGCAAAGAAGATGAGTTGTATTTTAATGCTCGGAGCATTTAAAGCAGAAGTAAGCAGAATATTTGTGTTAATATAAGTCTTAAATAGTTCTATCTTCCGACAGCAATCACTTCTATAGAGTGTTTGGTCTGAAACACGGGTCTGTCAGTCACTCTGCTCTGCTGTAAGCCGAGGAGAAAACTTTCCTTGTATCCTACAACCTTTATCCAATGAGGAGAGAGAACAGCATAAAGGGGCAGTCCTCTCTGTGTGTGCAGCCAAGGGATGCGCGTGAATGTGGTGACGTAGGGACGAGGGCGGGGACTGCTAACTCCATCGGCTGACAAGAAGTTAGCCAAAACCACCGGATCGCTTACTTCTGCTTCAAACAACAGGTTGCAGGGCTGCAGAAGAACATTTTTTACTAGGAGCACCGTTCCCTAACTTAAAATTTTAGGAGCAAAGGCAGAAAATTTAGGGGAGCACGCAATAAATCGACTTGCAAAGCAAATATTCACATTTCCTTTTCATTCATGATCCTCACACACATCGGCCTGACACCTGTTATGACAGATTACAGATTCTTTGAGTCGCTTCTTCTTCCATGTTTCACCAAAAATAGGCAAATTTCCCGGTTGCACATGTTGCAAGTAGATGAAAATTTTACTGGGCACTGAGGAGCAAAGGAAGCGGATCGGGTGTCGGTGTGTTTTGCGGTTTTTGAAGCTTTATATTAGTGATTATCCATTGTTATACATTCCCTAGAACCACTAGAATATTGTTTTACCTGACATGTTTATGCTAATCAATAACGTTTCTAGCTAATCCAGGTCACTCTACGTGGACAGCAACTAACGGTTTTACCATATTACACGTTACATGTCAGAAAACAATGAGTTGCAATAGGTGAAATTATAAAAAAGTTTATTACCATTGACCAAAGATTCTCTTTCGTACGCCATTTTTGACGTCAACATCGAGCCAAGTCGGCAACTCGTGCACCAAAATTAGTTTTTTTCCGACATGAGGGGGCGTTCATGTGAATTTTCCCAGTCGGAAAGTCATTTTTCCCGATCATTCCAACACCATATGAAAGCAGCATCAATCTGAATCTGTCTGAATGTGAAGCTGCGGTGCGTTCAGGGACCGCCTGCTCCGGCCTCCAACAATTTTGTGCCTCATTTGCCAAATTTGCCCCCAAAAAAGCAGCAGCAGCAGCAACAGTTGCAGGCGTTTATTAAAATCTTCTGCTGCTGCTGCTGTTGCCCCTTGGAGCAGAATTCATCTGGCTCGGACAGATGTGCATGTATTCATTTTTTGGGGAAGGTGGGGGTTTGGGGGTGATTTGGCTGCTGCAGTCGGACCATTAAAGACTAAATGGTGCGTTCACAGCTCCACAGCTTAAATGAAGGTTGTTCAGGTGCGTTCATGATGAGGAGGAAATACCAAACATTTCAGCCTGGTTGTCGGTGTCGCTGGTGTTTTTTTGAGCTATTGAGCTATTATCACACCCAGAATTTAATCTCACAGTCTGTGGGGAGCGGTGGTGGGGGGGGGGGCAGTTCATACAATGAATGAATGTCCTTCCTCTGGCCCAGACTGATAACTCAGCCCCCCCCACAGACACACACACATCCATGATTGGTGTCTCATCACCCAGAGAGAAGACTGGGGTGAAGGCTGCAGGAACTGAGGCTTATCCTTCCTCGTCTGCAGTGTGGAGCTACATCAAAGTGGGAAAAGGAGGAGATTTCCAGACAGTGGGAGTCCGAGCAGCCATTTCTTTCTTTTTCTTTTCCGAGGGGGGGGGGTTATGTGTGTGTGTGATGAATCCAGGCAGGGTCAGCCGCCTGTTTGAAGGCTCCAAAGTGCTGCTTGCTTGCTTGCTTGGCGTTCTTTGTTCCACGAGGCAGCAGCAGCCTCCTCCACCACCACCACCACCACCGTGGAGCCAAACAAAGAGCGACGGGCTTGAATAGAAACTAGGTCATATCTGCCGAGGATCAGTCTGTAGCCCCCCGGTCGCCCCGCCGTGGGGACCCCGCGAGCGCCATGTGTGATGATGATGATGATGATGATGATGCGCCCATGTGAAGGGGAAGGGGAAGTGAGAATGGAAGAAGCATGCTAACAACACACTGCAAAAACTCAAAATCTTTCCAAGAATATTTGTCTTATTTCTTGTCAAAATGTCTAATTTCTAGTCAAAACTAATCTCTTTCCACTTAAAATAAGATTCATCACCTAAAAATCTACTTGTTTTTAGATCATTTTCACTTCTTCTAAACAAATTTTCACTTGAAATAAGTAGAAAAATCTGCCAGTGAAAGCAAGTTTTTTGTGCTTGTAATAAGGAAGAAAAACTTGCCCCACTATCAGATTATTTCAAGTGAAAATATCCTTGAAAGGAGTAAAAAGCGTCTAAAAACAAGGCACTTGAGTCTTATTTTAAGTATAATTAGATTTGTTTTGACTAGAAATTGCATTTTGACTAGAAATAACACAAATATTCTTGGTAAGATTTTGAGTTTTTGCAGTGCACAGTTTACAACTTACATGGACTGACTTTCTTTACAAAAAAACAAAACAAAACAGGAGGCCTCCGTCTTCTCCTCTTCTCTCCTCTTCTCTTGTTGTGTTGTTGTAGTTGTTTTTGAATTGATTTCATGCTTGTCAAATCACAGGAGTGAAAACACGTCGCACACGTTGGTCGGTTTCACTCACAGACATTTGCATTTGCATGGGCGCGCGGCTCTGCAGAGAGTTTTATTGTGGAGCTGCCTGCAGTCGAGAGGCGGATAAGGAACAGACAGCGGACAGGACAGAACTCCCCCCGTGGTCGACGGTCGCCGGTGGCAGGTGGAGGCACACACCCTCTCTCGCTCTTTGTGGTTGTGTGTGTGTGTTGTTGTGTGTTAGTTTGTGTCCTGTCGGGCCTGTTGCCAGCAGGTTGAATGACCCTGCTGAAAAAAACCCTCAATTCTTTCAACTCCCCTCACTTCCACTGCTTCCTGTCATTTTTTGGTCTGGAACGAGCGGGCGGCGGCGGCGGCGGCGACACAGGAGGAGATCATGTTGTTGTGACAAAGCTGAATTGTACCAGTTTATTAGTGATTTCACTGACACAGAGAAGTTTGGAAAGATTAATGTCAACACATTAGTTTAGATGTGACACAAAGTTTAGCACCGGCAGTATAAACAAAACTTTTAACAACAAAACTAGACTAAAACACATACAGTTTGTGGCAGGTTTGCAGAATTAACTGACTGGAAACATTGGAAATGGACATTTTTTAGTATTGTCAAAGTTAGCATGATGCTAACTTCCATTTTCTGTCATGTGACCTTTAAAGGGACAACGAGGAGTTTTGGAAAAGCAAAGCGTTTTCTCACTACATTTATGAGCCTCCGCGCACCGTAAAATTCTTTTGACCGGCGCAAGACGGACTCATGTTTTCATTCATCAATAATTAAAGTCAGAGGTTCAAAGAGGTTCACATACCACCGTAGTTCCGACCATAAACGGCGATTCAGCTACGTTATTCTCATGACTCGATGCGAAACTGAAAGTAAAGAAACGCTGGTCGGCTCGACCAGCATCTCCGCCACCACTAATAATAACAAAATAACGATAGAGACAGAATGATATATTTATCGAAAATGGGCCCATTAACAAGTGTGGGTAGCGGAGATTCATCCACATTAACGTGAGACTTTTTTATAACCGATTAGAAACTCGTCGTTGTCCCTTTAATATTAGACAATTAAACCGAAACAACCTTGTTTAAGAGGATTGTTGAGGGTTATAGCTTCTTGGATTGAAAATCTAATTGACTTGTTTTCTTTAGTAGACAATCATAGACAATTTTTTATATATTTAATAAATATATTAAGTTTATTTAGTAATTATTATGGTATATTTAGTATAGTTTAATAGTATATGAATAATTTCATAACTAAAAAACGACTGAAAAAGGAAATTTCATGAAATAATGCCCCTAACTCATGTATAATAAAGTTACATTAGCATGAAGCAGCACGTTTGTACACTTTTTGTGATTGATTAGTTAAAATTACTAAAATTATTAATTTATTATTGAAAAAAAGCTGCAGATTCATTTCACATTGACCAAGTTATCGATTGATTGAATTTTCACAGTTCTGTGTTGGATTAACAGTCCGACATCAGGTATGTGATTAAATAAAACTGCTGTTTAGTGGCTACATCACTTACACATGAATGATGTAACACAATATTTAATATGATTTTAAAGAAACAGAGGTTAAAAAGATGTGATATTATTGTGTATCGTGTTATTTTGGTGTCAAGATAAAGACAAACTTCACAGTCAGTATGAAAAGAGACATCAGATCAGCTTTTATTAGTGTGTTTAATTAACCTAACAGTAGTAACAGAGTATCAGAGAGCAGCGCTTGGCATCGTCGTCTCTCCTTCTGCTCAGTGCGGTCGTCGCTTTATCAGACAGTGGTGTTACTGCAGTGTGAAGATTGTGTTACTTACTGAGCTATGATTAGGACGCACACTTTTTCTTTCTTTGGCTATTTTTGGAGTTTAATGTGGGGCAGCTGCTCTGCAGGCTCGTTGGACCGGACAGTAATTGGACAGAAGCCATTAAAGCTCCATGTTTTATACTTCTGCGTTTTATTTAGATCCATAGGACGATACATCAAATCATCTCGGTGTAGTTTTACATCTTCTCCCTGGAGCTCTATAGCAACAACAGGTCGGTGTTAGCCAATCAGAAGAGAGGACGCTCTGGGCCTCTCTTCTGATTGGCTGACTTGTTTTCTGATAAAAACATAGCACATTTCAGAGTAAAACACTCAGAGAAACAAAATTTTTGGTTGGTGTTGTCCAGGTGGTGGGCGGGGCTTAGTGTGACTGCTTTGTTGTGACATCACAAAGTGACAGGAAGTCCTGGCGGCTGTTTTTTTTTAAGGCTCAGTTTCTGAATACAGGCTGTGTGCATTTCTCTCTGGACTGAGGCTTTGATACTTTCACAGTATTAATATAGAACCTAGAGCTGCTTTATAATCACACTACACATGGACATCTACCTTTATACTGTATGGAGCTTTAATACAAACATCTACCTTTATACTGTATGGAGCTTTAATACAAACATCTACCTTTATACCGTATGGAGCTTTAACACAAACATCTACCTTTATACCGTATGGAGCTTTAACACAAACATCTACCTTTATACCGTATGGAGCTTTAACACAAACATCTACCTTTATACTGTATGGAGCTTTAACACAAACATCTACCTTTATTTTGAAGGAGCTTTAACACAAACATCTACCTTTATACCGTATGGAGCTTTAATACAAACATCTACCTTTATACTGTATGGAGCTTTAATACAAACATCTACCTTTATACTGTATGGAGCTTTAACACAAACATCTACCTTTATACTGTATGGAGCTTTAATACAAACATCTACCTTTATACTGTATGGAGCTTTAACACAAACATCTACCTTTATACTGTATGGAGCTTTAACACAAACATCTACCTTTATACTGTATGGAGCTTTAACACAAACATCTACCTTTATACTGTATGGAGCTTTAACACAAACATCTACCTTTATACTGTATGGAGCTTTAACACAAACATCTACCTTTATTTTGAAGGAGCTTTAATAGAAACATCTACCTTTATCTTGTCTCTATCTAACACATTATCTTTAAATAAATGAGACGTTTAGCTGCTGGACGGACTGATGGACGTCTCTGTGTCTTTGCGGTGGACGGCCGTGTGAGGAGGATTTGTTGCGGACATGCCTGCGGCTGCCAGCTGGCCTCCTCTAATTGATTAGATTTGATCTCTGGGTGATGATGATTAACGTCGCCGGCCGGCCGCCGTCTCTCCGTTCTCTTCCCACGTGTAATTTGCTTATCTCTCTCTCTCTGTGTGTGTAGGGAGGGGGGTCACACACACACACCTCCCCCCCAGCACCACGAGGGGTTTGTGGTCACACAGCCCCCCCCCCTCCCTCGCTCCTCGCCACAGCTCCATGCTCTCAGGGGATTGGCAAAAATAAACCCATTTTCCTCACTTCTGAAGAACCTGGCAGTGGGATAAAGTGTTTATTTTCCTAAGTGAATGTGGCAAACCGTACGATTTAAAGCCTGTTTTTCACCTCAACATAGTCCGCTTCTCTACGGCGCCATTGTGTTTCTCTCTCTCTCTCTTTAAATCCAACACAACAACAAAAACAACAACAACACAACCACGCCGGCCGGCCGCCACAGAGGAACTTATTCTGGGATGCTTTTTTTTTAACTCATGACTTCTTCAGAAGGAGTTGAGTCGTACTTTTGATGGGAAACGACTCCTTTTTCCTCTTTTGTTGTTGTTGTGTTGTTGCGGGTATCATCATTTAGTGCCTTCTACCATAGACAATGTTTAATATATTTAATAAATACATTCAGTTTATTTAATAAATAGTATAAGATCTAATGAATCTAATCTAATCTAAAAGTATAAGAGTATATTTAGTAATCTAATTTTTTTTTTTTAAACAATGGAAAAAGGAAATTTTATCAAAAAATGCCCTTATGCATTCATATATAAAGTTACATTTGCATAAAGCAGCATATTTGCATACTATTTGTGATCAATTAGATAAGTTTTGCTTAAAAAGCGACTATTGGAAAAAGCTGCAGCTTCACTTATTGACCATGTTATCAATTCAGATATTCGATATCAGGCATGTGAGAAAATAAAACTGCTTTTTAGTGGCTGCATCACACACAACAACACAACCACGCTGGCTGGCTGCCACAGAGGAACTTATTCTGGGACGCTTTTTTACTCATGACTTCTTCAGAAAGTGTATAGTCGTACTCTGGATGGGAAACGACTCCTTTTTCTTCTTTTTTTTTTGTAGTTGTTGTTGGTTTTTTTCTTTTTCTCAAAGTGCAGTGACTTAATAAGCGGGTGAACGCAGCTCTGTGGGATTGTGTGAGAGGCCAGATTGTTGTTTTCTCTTGATGATGTGTCACCGAAGGGAAGAAGTAGACGTACAGTAGAGGTTCAGGAAGTGTTTTGAGTGTGTTGGTTTCAGCTCCTCTTGAATTCTGAAACACACTCACACACATACTGACATGTCAATAATAAAAAAAAAAACAGTAATTCCCTCAAGATTATGAGCCGGATGGATCAGCCAATAAATAAGCCGTCTTCCTTCCAGCCTCACACAGAAATCCTCCTGTAGGACGCCGGCCTACAGCCACGTTGGTGTCGGTGACATAACGGACCGATCCTCAAAGTGGTTTTTAAGAAACAAAAGGAAGCAGCTGAGTGAGTTTGGAGCCAGAGTCTCGTCTTGTCTGCCTGCAGCCCTGCTGTGTGTGGTCTGACAGCGCCTAGAGGAGGAGGAGGAGGAGGAGGAGGAAGAGGAGGAGGAGGAGGGTGGTGGTTGTAGTTGTAGTGTTGGTGGGTGTGTGTGTGTGTGTGTGTGTGTGTGTGTGTAGGGAGACAGGGACAAAGTGCGAGGCTCCCTCCCTCTGGACGGACAGATCTGTTTTTCATGTTTGGGTGAATGTGGAGGAGATGAGTTGCAGTCTCAGTCAGACTCGCGGCTCAGAGATGAATGAGCGACGTTACAAGGTCGCCATTAAAGATGGAGGAGGAGAGACTAGAGCATTAAAAGTGGATGTGATGTGGTGGATGTCTGAACATCGTGTGTAGAGACGGAGATGGATCACCGTGCGTTTGTTCATTGTGCTGCCTCGCCGTGTGTTTGCCAACTTGTGCAACAGAGCAAAGGCTGGAAAAAAAATGTGTATCAGTGGCTCAGCGGTGTGTTGAAATACCCCCACTGTGTGTGTGTGTGTGTGTGTAGAGGGAGAAGGCAGGGGGGTTAGAGGGAGAAGCAAGTGCCCTTTAAAGAATAAAAAGGATCACTCCCAGAGAGGTTTGGATCAATCTGCTGCTGCAGTGGTGCACTAACCCCCTCCTCCCTCCCTTCCTCCCCTCCCTGAAACAAAACAACCTGCTGCAGAGAAATCTCTTCAAGGTGACGATTACATAACACAACGTGCTCGTGCAAAAAAAAAACACACACAGTGAAAGTGCAACCTGCGTTTTTTTTCTCTTTCCCTCCTGTAATCTGGAGCCGAGCCGAGCCGAGCCAATCCGAGCCGGAGCGACTTACTCGCGGTCGGACTCGGACCAGCTGAAAAGGAGGCCCCTGCTTGTTTTCCAGTGCATACTTGACATTCCTGCCTCTGTGCCTACACACACACACACACACACACACACACAGTAACACACACAGTTACACACACACAGTGAGGCAGCAGGCAGAGCTAAGTCAATGAAGGTCTGTTTGACCCTCAAATGCAAAAAAAACAAAAAAGAAAAACCCACTGGACTTTTTTTTTCCCCCAATAATCTAATGTTCAACAGTTTGTTTGGTTTGTTTTCATGTCGTCTCTCTCTCCTCCTCTGTCTGGACCTTTTTAGTTTCTCTTCTACTTTTCGCACTCGCTCCGTCTCCGTCTCTGTCACTTCCTCTCTGTCTCTTCTTGCCGACGGGGACGGGGGCCCCCTGCACACCTGTCCTCCCCCTCCTCCCCCTCCTCCTCCTCCTCCTCCTCTCTTCCTCCCTCTGTGAAGAGACAGGAAACCAAGAGCACATTTCAACCTGTAACCCCTCCATCACCCCCTCCTCCCCTCCTCCTCCTCCTCACATCCACTCTGATCCGTGCCGATGTGATACAACAAGCGGATTAAAACCCACAAACCACCAACCCCCCCTTTCTGCCCCCCCCCCCCTCTGAGCCTTCAAGACGACCACAGGAGCTAATGTTGACAAATCAGGCTTAAGGTTAAAGGAGAATCATGTCTGTTGTTGTGTAAGGTGCAGCCGGATTGGATTTCACCTCCTTTTAAAGGGATAGTTCAACTCCACAACGCTCTGGTGGACAAGTTGTGACCTGCACATTCACCACGCTATGAGATAATAACACAACGTTACCAGACAGAGTTGTTTTAGAGGGAAATACATGCAAAACCGCTGATGCGCATTCTCGTCGAGGGCAGTTTTTCATCAAGCAGTCTCTGTATTTACCTCTAAAACAACTCTGTGTGGTAACGTTGTGTTATTATCTCATAGCGTGGTGAATGTGCAGGTCACAACTTGTCCACCAGAGCGTTGTGGAGTTGTTGGATTGTGTATTTGATGAGTTTGATGAGGGAAACCAAGAAATCCCATGAGCCTCCGTAGCGTAGCTCTGAGCAGCCTGCTGCTCTGCTCCGCCGTTCTAAAAATAGCTTGCACCAACAACTAAAGGTAACGAACCTACTGCTATAGGGATTATGGCAATGGGCCAATTTGCCCAAAAAATGTTGGACTATCCCTTTAATTCTGTGGGTCAAAGGCGACTCACATAACGCTGCTGCACTTCAGCTCCGTTTCTCTGTGTGTGTGTGTGTGTGTGTGTGTGTGTGTCCGGTTGAAAGTGTAGATTTCTAGGAGCAGTAATTTTGGATGGAGGCAGCCAGCGATGCCTGCAAAATGTCATGAAATATTCATTGTTTACCTCCGCGCGGGAGTGGAAACCCCTTTTATTTTGAAACGCCGTGTCATCTGATACGTCCGTGCACGTGAAATAGTGGAAGCAGCAACAGCAGCAGGAGGAGGAGAAGGCAGGAGGAGGTCAGGCTGCACAACAACACCAGGCCTGATAAACACAATGAAACACAGATCATTATGTTTATATAAATGAATAATATGATGAGTGGATGATCGTGCACAGGTTAAATAAACTCACGTGGAGTCTGTTTGGTTCTGTAACAGTCATTAAACCGTCCTGACAGCTCCGACCTTTGAGATCCTGCAGAGAAGACAAACTCTCCCTCTTTCTCTTTCTCTCTTTCTCTCTCCAGTTCCAGTCTTTTCCTCCGACCCGCTCCGTCCTGCAGCCTCTGAGTCACCGCCGCCTCACATCTGCACTGATTCACTCACTCTGTGGGCTTTTTTCACAGGTGTTTTCCCAACAAATCACAGCAGCAGCAGCAGCGTGAGTCTGTGAGCGTGGGAAAAAAAACCCCAAAATGGTGCAAAGTGCATTTCATTTTCTTCAGATTACACCTCTGTTTTGTCATTTTATATGAAAATTCACACATAAAGATGCAACAACAGCTGTGATTCTGAGCTGCTGCTTGTTTTTTTAGTTGGTTGGTTGGTTGTTATGCTCCGTCCATCAGCCTGTGAAGCGACGCTGCGTTTATCATCATGAATGACAGGGGTGGAGGTTGGGTAGGGGGGGTAAGGGGGTGTGCAGCAGCAGCAGCATCTATTTAATTAGCTCTGCTCTGCTCTCTGTGGTTCATTCACTGGGCCGGGCTCGCTGCTGCAGCTCGGTGGTGGTGGTGCACTGGGACACCATGTACCCAGAGAAGGTAAGAAGGAGGAGAAACCCAGAGCTGCTGCTGCTGCTGCTGTTTGATAGCAGCACACTGATTTATTTTCCTGCTGCTTCCTGCCTCTGGCTCCTCACCCCCCCTCCCTCCTCCTCCTCCCTCCTCCTCCTGAGTCTGTAGTGACATTTTTTTTTTACCTTGAAACATTCAGACTGACGGCACCAACTGTTGTGGTTCTGCTGCTGCTGCTCGGTGTTTGATGCAGTGTCGGTCGGTTGGTCGGCCGGTCGGTCGTTTCGGGCACGTGTGTGGGTGTTCTTGTTCTTGAGTGGGATTTATTTAGCTGCTAACTTGACTGCCCCCCCCCCACCTCCCCTGCTGTGTTACCCACCGAGGTCTTATGTTTGCATACAAAGTCATGATGCTCAGTGCTGCTGCTGCTGCTGCTGTTACATAACTTGAAGCTGGAGCCTTTTGAACAGCTGCTAGTCATTTCCTCCCCACTGCAGCACGGCCTCTAGGGGTGGGAGAAAAAAACGATTCACATAAATATTGCGATATCTTTTTTGATGATTTGTAAATCGATTTAAAAAAAAAAAATCGATTTAAAAATGTTTAGAATTTTTTTTAATATTGTGCAATGTGCATTTGTTAGCCTTTTGTACATACAGAGAGTACAGGTTTTGAAAAGGGTTTAAGTTCACTTTATATTGGAGTATGTTCATTTATAGGCTCCTACAGTGTTTGTGTGCAGATAAATGTTAAAAATGCACAAAAAATGGGGCGGTGCGTGGCGCAGTGGTTAAGGCGGCCGCCCCATGTAGAGGCTACAGTCCTCAACGCAGGCGTCCCCGGTTCGAATCCCGCGTCGGGCAGACCTTTCCTGCATGTCATTCCCCCTCTCTCTGCCTCCCCCTTTCCTGTCTATCTATACTGTGTGCTATCAAATAAAGGCAAAAACGCCCAAAAAATAAACTTAAAAAAAAAAAAAAAAAAAAAATGCACAAAAAATCGAGATATTGTAGAATCGCAATTTAAATCGAATCGCCATCCAAAAAAATCGTAGAAGAATCGAATCAGGAGAAAAGCGTATCGTCCCAGCCCTAGCGGCCTCTGAGCTGTGGAATAAGGCGACAGGTCGATCCTCAGAGACGCCGACTCGAGGGCTTTGTGATGCACGTGGCCGTTTTTGCACCAGTGATGATGATGATGGTTGGAGGATTTGCTCTCTGGGCCCTCTCGTCTCGGCTGCATCCATCCTGCAGTGCGTTTTCCTGTTTCTCCTATTACCTCTGCCTCCTCCACCTCGGGGTGTTGTTGGAGTCAGCAGAGCGCTAAAGTGGATCGCCGCTGCTCCCCTCGGTGCTCGGCTCTCTGTTTATTTCCTGCTCTTTCTCTTTTTCAACCCACGCTGCACCAGGGACTCGCCTGAGACTTGACAGCAGCAGCTCGTGATTTTTTATAGATGGAAGAGTCCTCTCTCTAGTAGCTGTGTGTCTGTGTGTCTGTGTGTGTGTTGTGTTTCACACCCTGGATGTCGTTCTAGTTTCCTGCAGCTGAGTTCAGCACAAGGACAAATCATGATGTGCATCTTTCACCTTCTCTTCACACTCGTTCACGTGTTGCTGCTGCTGCTGCTGCTGCTGCTGCTGCTGCTGCTGCTGCTCCATCAACTTGTTGCCACCCGTTCTGCTGTTAATCGTGTTTCTCTGCTGTGATGCTGCTGGTTGCCAACGCGTGGGAGGACGAGGACGAGCAGCAGCAGCAGCAGCAGCAGCGGCGGTGGAAGTGGAAGTGTCGGAGCGAAGCGTGGGCTCGTATCATCTCCACGGTGTCAGTTAATTACCTGGCGAAGCCGCCAATCAGAGCTGAGACGGAGGTTAAACTGGAGGTCGTTGAGCTCGAGCTGCTCGGGTTTTTTTAGATAAATCAGAATATCTGTGGGTTGTTGTGCAGATTAAATGATGATGATGATGATGATGAGGATTTTGATTTGTTTTGGTTCTTACGGATCCCTAAAAAGTCTTAAAAGGCATTGAATTCATTAATCTAAAAACAAGGCCTTAATTGGCATTAAAATGTCTTAAATCAATTTTTCAAAGGTCTTAAAAATGTTAACACTTGGTAAGTGGGATTTTATGATTGTAATTAGTCTCAAATCTCAAAATCTACCAAAGTCCGTACTTTTAATGGAAACACACAGAACTCAGATTTCTTTTAATGCGCATCATTTCCCAGTTATTTGAATCACTTTGGATGGAAACATACGAACGAGCAAACGTGTCCTTTTTAGTTTATCATCTCCTCTCCCCAACTACACAGCTGTTAAATGATGTCACTCACTCACTCATAGCCCCCTCCCCCCCAATTATTCATGTAGCAGTCGCTTTACCTTGGACCACATAGGAAAGTGGGTAAAATTGTCCCTAACCCTATGTATGTGGTGACGTTTTTTTTTGGTTTTTTTGCATTTGTGTTTAATGTGAAGTCTGTCTTAAATTTCATTTCAAGTGGCATTAAAAACGTCTTAAAAAGTCTTAAATTTAACTTGGCTTAAGCTGTAGGAACCCTGTATCTAGCAGCAGGTGAAGATGTGCCGCTGGCTGCTGTAATCCTTATCGGTGGTGAATTGACGTTCCAGAAGCGGCGTGTTTGTCCTCAGAACTTTCCACCGGTGGCTGCGGCTGCTGCTGCTGCAGAGACAAAAGACAAAGAGGGACCAAACACAGAGAGCACAACACAACACTAAAAAACACAACACACAACACTACACTACACTACATCACTGTGGGGGATCATCAGTCTGGATCCTTCTGCCTGCAGCGAAACCAGCAAATCCAGTTTTACCACACAAGCTTGAATTGGGGTTTTTATTTTGAGACAGAGGAGGTCAGTGGACGGAGGAGACTGGTTGTCCTTGTGTCTGATCGGCAGTCGAGCTTCCCACAGTGTCCATTAGTGAAATGGATCTGCCGGAGGTAACGGATGTCTCCACCGTCGGCCCGGTTTGTGTAGCCGAGTGGCAGCTTGTTGGTTCTTCTATCAGGGAGTTACAGTCATAAATGTCCAGAACATAACAAACAGTATTTCTCTGTTCTTGCGTCGTCTTTTCAACTTCAACTTCAAACAACTTTATTAATCCCACCAGGGGCAATTGATTTCAGCAGCTTGCACAGTCCAAAAATACACAGTATACACACAATAAATACATATAAAAGATAAGGTAAATAAATAGAATAGGATGCCAAGGATACAGTGTTGTCAAAGATCAGTTGAATGAGTGAATAAATACATACGTTGCACATGTTTGACCAATAAAATGTGCATGGTAAGAGGAATGAAATCATTATAAAGAATTTAAGAGGCGAATAGCAGAGGGGATAAAAGATTTTAAAAAACGGTTTGTCTTGCAGACAGGTGAAACATAGAAACATCGTCTTTTTCAAGGATAACATTTAAACGTCGACGTCGACGACCTTTGTCCACCGAAACAGAAGTAAAAAAACCTCAAAAAACACAACAACAACACATGTTTTGGGAGCAACGACGTCAAACACTGTCCTGCAGGCCCTCTGCTCCACTTTCTGTTGATGTCGTTAGTTCCCTTTTCCATTTAACTCACGGCAGTAAAAAAAAAAACAAGCCCTTAGGTCAGAAAGTGGAAAAAAAACCAAACAACAACATGTTAGTTTTTTCACTTAAAGCTGCAACACAAGTCATTAAAGCAAAAGTAAGCGATATTTTAGTGTTAATATAAGTCTTAAATAGTTATATCTTCCGACAGCAATCACTTACATAGAGTGTTTGGACCGAAACACGGGTCTGTCAGTCACTGTGTGCAGCCAAGGGATGCGCCTGAATGTGGTGACGTAGGGACGAGGACTGTTATGGTGCGTTCAAGGCAACTCGTAACTCGTGTATTTCCGACCTGTGAAGTCGTACCAGTTCGCTCTGGTACGAGTTCACGGGTCGGAAGTTACGAGTGGCCGTTATAGTGACTTTCACAGGTAAAACAGGTCGGAAAAACACGAGTGGGTTGCCTGGAACGCTACAAAGTCGTAAGTCGTGACTTGGAAGCTGTAATTTACGGTTTCAAAAGCCTGCCTGGAACGCAGCATTAGCCAAAACGACCGGATCGCTTACTTCTGCTTTTAAAGATGCAACACAAGTCATTAATAAGATGATTATTTTATCATAATCTCTTCTCATCTCACTCCTCCTGCAGTTTCTCTCTGTTGTGCCGTTGTGTTTTTCACAATAAAAGCACATCGGGCGGCTCCATCTGCTCCGACAACCTCATTAACAGCTTTTTTTTTTTTTTTTCGTTTCGTTTCATTTCCACCGTTTGTTGTTGGAAGAGCAGCAGGCTTAAGTCTTCTTAGTCTGGTGCAACTGACTGACTGACTGACTGACTGACTGACTATCCTGAGTGGCCATTGACCTCGTTTCCATGGTGACAGCATGCAAGGCTCAGGTGGGGAAGCCTATAATATGTAGGCAGGCTGACACACACGGATACGGAGAAGCGGAGTTATTTAAGACTTAAAAGCAGATAATAAGTGACAGAGGTCGAGAGGTCGCAAGTCTGAGTTGACTTCCCTTCTGGTTTATTTTACTTTCTGTCTGACGAGCTGTTGTTTGGGTGCAACAGTAAATAATCCTGTGAGGTGCTTTATCTATTTATTTCGAACATGTAAAACAAAATAAGGCACAATTTCAGTTTGTTCCTTCATATGTAAATAACATAAATAAGCTGAAATACCAAAATCAACACAAAAAACCCCACAAAAGCATAATCATAGCCTACATATTGAATCCCACCCCTTTTCCACAAATCATAAATAGATTGATTACTTACATTAATTGCCCTTTATTCCAAAAAGATAAGGTAAATAAAGTAGGGTTATTTTCATTATCGATTATTTAAACGATTAATCGATTAGTTGTTTGGTCAATAAAATGTAAAAAAATGTTGAAAAATGTCAATCAGTGTTTCTCAAACCACCAGACGACGTCCTCAAATGTCTTGTTTTGTCCACAAAACCAAAGAGAGACTCAGTTTATTGTCATAAAGGAACAAAGAAACCAGAAATATTCACATTTAAGAAGCTGAAATCAGAGAATTTTGACTTTTTTTTCTTTAAAAAACTACTCAAACCGATTATTAGATTATCAAAATAGTTGACGACTAATTTAATAATCGATTGTTGGTCTTTTTTTTCTTGATTTTGAAGTGACAAACATAAAGCAAACATAAAGAAATGACACCGCAGCAACACAGCAGCCAAAACAAAGTAGAGAGTTAAATAAGAGATAAATTGTGATAAGAGAGAACAAAACAAGAGAAGACGAGAATAAATAGATAAATAACTAAATGAAAAGAATAAATATCAGCAGCCAATCGATGAATCAATCCATTTTTCCCTTTCCCTTCATTTCCCCTCCATCGATTGTTGTCGGATTAATCGACTAAATCAAATCAAAAGTGGTTATTGTCATTTGTACAGTGGAAAGGTGAGTTTCCCTGATAATGAAAATCTTAAAACACCAGCAATTAAAAACTAGGTATAAAAATAAACAATTAAAAGCAACAATGATACAACAATGACAGCAACAGTAGTAATAAAAGAGATGCGTGTGTGCAATATGTATAATAATAAATAGTGTGCAAACTGTTGCAGCTGTAGAATAAAGGTAAATAAAATAAAGTAAGTAGTTGTAGTTGAGATCAAGTGTCTTTTTGTTTCTGTTACCAGAACATTGTTTTGTTTTGTTTCGGCTCAGATTAAACCCAGAGAGACGGAGCAGGAGGCCGCGGTGCCATAATCATCTAGAGAAAAAAAAGTGTTAGAGGCTTCGCAGGATAAGCTTCATGCACCAGCAACTGTGGGACAGAAGAGAAGGAGGAGGAGTGGGGTGGGGGTGGGGGTGGGTTTACAGGTCAGACTGCCCCCCCCCCCACCTCCACTTACACACACTAGAATGCAATCTTCTTACATATCTGGATTAAGGGGTTGTGTACAGTACATTCCTGGGTTAAACCCCCCCAGAAAACTAAACTCCTGTTCATCCAACACCAACATGTTCCCGTGTTTCTCAATGTGCACTTATTATGTCCTGACTGGGGGGGTGGGGGTTGTCCAGCACAGAGTGGACCACAACCTTCATTCATTTGGTTGTAATGGAAAAAGCAAAGTGATCCGTCTTTGTCATAGTTTTGTTTTGTGTGTGTTAAAGGGATAGTTCACCCAAAATTGAAATTTCAGGGTGTCTCGGCATAGCAGTGCATGCCCATATGACGGTTGCAAATGGATACCAACTGTCTTCGTAACAAAAAGACACACCAAAAAAACATCCAAATACCTCCATGCTGCTCGGATGTAATGTCCGTCTTGTATTGAAGCCCCGAAATGCAAAATTGTCCCGAAAAAAATTAAATAAGTCTAATATTTCAAGCTTGTTTTGTAGCGTAAGCTTCTCGAAGCTCCTCTTCCCGGTTCGTCAAATTTGGACGAACTGGGAAGAGGAGCTTCCGCTACAAACAAGCTTGAAAAATAGACTTATTTAATTTATTTCGGGGCTTCAATACAAGACGGACATTACATACGAGCAGCATGGAGGTATTTGGATGTTTTTTGGTGTGTCTTTTTGTTACGAAGACAGTTGGTATCCATTTGCAACCGTCATATGGACATACATACACTGCTATGCCGAGTGAAATTTCAATTTTGGGTGAACTATCCCTTTAATGTGTCTCTGGTCTGTTATTATTAAACCTCCACCCATCCTCCGTCTCCTCTCAGATCAGTGTTCAGATGCCGTGGTGTGCGTCATCAGAGGACGACAACGTTAAAAAAAGAAAAAGAGAGAAAACCCACTTCAGTCAAACAAAGATCCTTAAATTTGGAGCATAAAGCAGAAACACTCTCACTCTGGAATAAATTTGCATATAATGTATAAAATATCAAGACACCTGCTCTTTGAAGAGGGAGAAGAAGGGAGAAGGTAAATACAGCTGGAGGTTTTTTGATTTGAACCTCCGACTGCTGTAAAACTAATAATAAAACAACAGTGTTTCTGGGTTTTGTTAGGTTATTTTAATTGTCTTACCGGTAATTTAATTTCAGAAGAAACCAGACGAGGCTGTAATTCAAACGGAGCCATAGTTTCAAACTTGATCTAAAAACTGACCTAGAATTTGAAAGTGAATTAATTTTAAAAGCCGAATGAGTCATCGGGTTCTTTTAGCTTTTAATTTATTCACATTTTAAAGATTTAAGATTAGAGACTTTTGGAGCCGATGCTGCTGTAGTGACTCAACATTTTACTGGTCAAGTGCAAAATAAGAAGAAAAAGGGGGGGAAAACCTTGATTATCAAATAGATCGGGCCTTAAAGGGATAGTTCAACATTTTGGCAAATTGGCCCATTGCCATAATCCCTATAGTCACAGCAGTAGGTTCGTTACCTTTATTGTCGGTGCAAGCTATTTTTAGAACCGCGGAGCAGAGCCGTGAGCTGCTCAGAGCTACGCTACGGAGGCTCATGGGATTTCTTGGTTTCCCTCATCATCAAACTCATCAAATACACAATCCAACAACTCCACAACGCTCTGGTGGACAAGTTGTGACCTGCACATTCACCACGCTATGAGATAATAACACAACGTTACCAGACAGAGTTGTTTTAGAGGGAAATTCATGCAAAACAGCTGATGCGTGTTTTTCAGCAAGCAGTCTCTGCATTTATGCTGCTAGTGACTCAACATTTTACTGGTCAAGTGCAAAATAAGAGGAAAAAGTTGAAAAACCTTGATTATTAAATAGATCGGGCCTGAATTAAAACCTCAATCAGAGTCAAATTCATATTTTCTGACACTGTTCATCAAGAAAATGAACCATGACGCTTCTTTTACTCAACAGATTTGTGTTTTTAATCACCATCAGACAAACGTTTTAAAACCCTGAGCTCATATTCTGGCTCCATGTTCAGATCCAGGTCCAGTTTCAGCTCCAGTATCTGAACCGTGTCCCTTTGTTACCCTGCAACAAACCCGTTGACCCTGTTTACAGCTCCAGATCCCTGTGGGCTCCTCTCAGCGGGGACGGGACGAGGACAGAGCAGCGACCAGCTCAGCTCATGGTCCGATGTCGTTGTTGTTACCCAGCAGCAGCGACCGCCGACCAGCGAGCGCTGCCCGGCTCGGAGCGAATCTTTTACAGCCGAGACCAAAAACAATAGCACCATTCTCGCCTAATGTGGCAAGACATGCCCGGTGGAAATTGAATTGCTTCTGTACAGAAGCAGCTCTGTGACAATCAATTAGCCCGAACCAAGACTCTTTTATGGGTCACACAGAGGACGGAGGGGAACAAGGTCCGGGGACGAGCGGGACTTACAGCAGAGACCACTTTCACAAATGTTTCTTAAAAAGCATCTCTACATGTTTGGCACTCATTCAATTTGAGTTTTTCTTTAAATACCAACACAAACACAACTCATTCTACAACTGCTGGGATTAAACATTGACATTATCCCACCAAAAAAGTGATTTATAAACTGTTTCTAAGTTAAAATATTGGTGTTGAGAGATAGATAGATAGATAGATAGATAGATAATAGATAGATAGATAGATAGATAGATAGATAGATAGATAGATAGATAGATAGATAGATAGATAGATAGATAGATAGATAGATAGATAGATAAAAAACAGAGAGGAAATATATGATAAAATATATCCTACAATGTCTAAAACAATAAAAGTAGCCTATATACTACTAGTGCAAAGGAGCAGCCAAGACATAAGTTGAATACAGTTGCTACTATTTAGATGCAGTACAATACATAATACTAGTGCAAAATGGCCTAAGCATAATTTAAAAGGAGGTATGATGTTGTAGTTTGGACATGTTAGTGTTTATGTTCATCTCCTATACTGAAGGAATGAATATGAACATGTTTTCTTTGCATCATTATTCAAGGTCTGAAAAGACTTGCCTAATATCTTTTGTTATTTTGCCAATAAATGCTCTAAATGACAATATTTTCATTAAAATCTTGGGAGAAATGTTGTTAGTAGTTAATAGAATAAAACAAAAATGTTAATTTTACTCAGACACATAGCTATAGATGGTAAAACCATGTCTCTTAATTAGGGATCGACTGATGTGGGGGGTTTTTCAGGGCCAAGGCTGAAACCGATAGTTATTTGCAGTAAAAATGAAAGTTTTGATGTCAAAATCTGGAATAACCCACCTGGGATTAGACTGAATACAGTTTACGGTTTGTTTGTTTTTTGTACTCTGTGAAAATCAGTGGTAAAAAAAAGACTTTAAATCTTTGTAGAATAACACAAACTCCAACACAAATCTGATAATCCGTCTATCCCTATTCCCTACTCTTCATTTCTTCCTCGGCTGTAGTGTATATAAGATCCTGCATCGAAGCTGAGATATACGTCGGTGTGTGTGTGTGTGTGTGTGTGTTTCTGTTTCTGTGAGTGTGTGTGTGTGCATCCAGAGTTCAGAGTGTGGTCATGTTTTCAGAGCCGTGGCCCAGCTGATGGTGCAAGTTCATTTTTGTAAAGAGCTGCCGGAGCATGTGACTGTGCAGTATAGATGACAAGGCAGCGCTCTCTCTCTCTCTCTCTCTCTCTGACAGCGACTGTACACAACAAAGGCTTTACAGTGGCTGCTGGAACTTTTCTCTGGGTGGACTGGACATGGAGGGGGGGTGAGGAGGAGGAGGGGGGAGGGGGGAGGAAGGGGGGGGGGGGGCTTGGCAGTCTCTGGGGAGAGGGAGAGAGGCGAGTAGGCTGAGCGACCTTCGACCCGTTCCAATGGGACACAATGCATCTTTCTGTCACTGTTCTGTCACAGCCTGAGTCATGGTATGTGGGCCACTGGGCTGCACATTTAAATGCGCCCCACTTTGATTTTGTGTGTGTGTGTGTTGTAGCCTCGACACTTTCCCATGCGTCATTTCTTTACATTATTGATTGTTTGATTGATTAACCCACACAACATAGCAACACATCGGTCACCTGCTATTTGTTTCATCAGATTAACACAACCGGTTAAAGGGATTAGTTCAACATTTTGGCAAATTGGTACCATTGCCATAATCCCTATAGTCATAGCAGTAGGTTCGTTACCTTTAATTGTTGGTGCAAGCTGTTTTTAGAACGGCGGAGCAGAGCCGTGAGCTGCTCAGAGCTATGCTATATGGAGGCTAATTGGATTTCTTGGTTTCCCTCATCAAATACACAATCCAACAACTCCAAAACGCTCTGGTGGACAAGTTGTGACCTGCACATTCACCACGCTATGAGATAATAACACAACGTTACCAGACAGAGTTGTTTTAGAGGTAAATACAGAGACTGCTTGATGAAAAACTGTCCCTGAAGGCAACGTGCATCAGCGGTTTTGCATGTATTTCCCTCTAAAACAACTCTGTCTGGTAACGTTGTGTTATTATCTCATAGCGTGGTGAATGTGCAGCTCACAACTTGTCCACCAGAGCGTTGTGGAGTTGTTGGATTGTGTATTTGATGAGTTTGATGAGGGAAACCAAGAAATCCCACGAGCCTCCGTAGCGTAGCTCTGAGCAGCTCACGGCTCTGCTCCGCCGTTCTAAAAATAGCTTGCACCGACAATTAAAGGTAATGAACCTACTGCTATGACTATAGGGATTATGGCAATGGGCCAATTTGCCAAAATGTTGAACTATCCCTTTAACCAACACTTGTATTTGATGATGATGATGATAAAAAAAACAAGAAGTTTAAGTGTCGCTGCTTCATGTGAGATAAACATGGTTTATAGTGTCAGTTTATGTTCTGATCAATAATCAATAAACAGACAAAATCACACAGTTTTAAAGGTGCAAACTTGAGCCAGTCCATAAAACAATAATAATACGTTTATATAAATTGATATTTAATCGCTTAATAGTTGATGATGAGAAGATTTTATTGTGGTTGTTTGGTTATGAATCAAAATGCAAAATACAGAGGTTGTTTTCTTGTTATGTAATTCCTCAGATAAACAGACGGATTAATTTTTTTTTCTTTATGGGTTGAGATGAGAACATTATTTCAAAGATTTTATAATCCCGTGTTGTTGTCGTCGTCGTGTTAGTCAGTCGCCCTCTTCCTCAGCTTTTGTTGTTGTTTCTCTGCAGGATACGATCAAAACAGGTTCTTGGATTAAACATCACTACGTTGCTGCCAGTGTTAGTAAAAAAATAAAAAATAAACTCCACAGGGTGCGTTTAAGATGAATAAACAGTTTTAACAGCACTGGATGAAGCCGTTTATAAGAATTTGACATTGTGAGTTCAGCTGTGTGGTTTTATTTTTTCCATGTTGCAGTTTTCGGTGCTTTTATTTTGCTAATCGTACGTAAAAGATGAAACCTTCTTCCCTCTTTAATAGTTTGTGGTTCATGTTGGCAGAAAGTGTTTATTATTTCCTGTTGATGTGGAGAAGCTGGGTCATAAATAATGACTGATCTTCATCACCTGCTGTGTTTTCAGTCACAGCTGAGTGCGTCCTCGCTGCAGCAGCTTCAATCAACACTTATACGCTCTTTTATTTCTCTACAGTACATCAGGGCCGCCATGCAGAATAGATAGTAAATATACAGTTCTGTTGTTTTCATCCCTCTGTGCACTGCAAAAACTCAAATCATACCAAGAATATTTGTCTTAAATGTAATTTCTAGTCAAAACAAATCTAATTATACTAAAATTAAGAGTCATCACATTAAAAAGTAGCTTGTTTTAGACACTTTTTACTTCTTTCAAGCATATTTTCACTTGAAATAAGTAGAAAAATCTGATCGTGGAGCAAATTTTTCTTCCTTATTAGTACAAGCACAAAAAAACCTGCTTTCACTGGCAGATTTTTCTACTTTTTTTTTCAATTTCTATTGAAAATTTGTTTGAAACAAGTGAAAACTGTCTAAAAACAAGTTAATTTTTAGGTGATGAGTCTTATTTAAAGTGGAAAGAGATTAGTTTTGACTAGAAATGAGACATTTTGACAAGAAATAAGACGGATATTCTTGGAAAGATGGGCGCTCGCTTCCCTCTGTCTCTCTCTCTGTCTCTGCTCAGGTAATTTCTATTTCCTAGTTGTTGGATGAGCAGTGAACGCGACGCGGCGTCCCCCCCCTCACAGCGGGGAGTGTCCCTGCTGTCAGTCGCTCCCAGTCCAGATGTGCAGTTAGTTACTGTCTGCTGCTCCCTCAAAACATAAACATCCCACTACCTGCACCTCACCTCTCATATTAGTCTCTATCTCATCTTTTAATCTTCAAGTGTGGTTTTTTTTTTTTTCAATCTGGAGTTTCTCTTTCAGACCGAATTGATTTCATTTATTTACCAGAAACTCAAAACAGAAACCAGATGTTTTGAGCTGCGAGATGTAAATCAGCATCGCATCGTTGATTAAATATTCAACGACAGTCCCGCCCAGTTTCTAAGAAAGACAGAAACCTGTCTGTCACCTCCGCAGCTGAGGCACAGTCACACTTCCTGTCTGTCTGTCTGTGTTTACAGGCTGCTTGTTTGTGTGTGTGTGTGTGTGTGTGTGTGTGTGTGTGTGTGTGTGTGCACCACAGGATGCTGCTGGTTTGAGGGTTTCATCTGAGAGGAAGTTTCCATTCCCTCTTTGTCATGTGGCTGCTTGTCGTCGTCTGGTGAAGTGGCTCTGAGCTCCCGGCTTCACCGCAGCTCCAATCAGAGTGTGATATTGACCAGTGGCCTGAATAATAATTCACACAAACACACACAACACACAACACACACACCTTACAGCACTTCACAGAGGGTTAAAGGTTGGTGCAGCTGCAGCAGAGAGAGACAGGAGCGATGTGTGGAGTGGAAATGTTGCTGCTTGAACCCCGGGGCGTCTCGGTCTCGGCGGCGCCACTTATCTGGGTCACACTAACTCTGCAGAGAGAGGGATCATTAATTTTGGAGCATTAGAAATCAGCTTCATAAGTGCAAACACGTCCTAATGCATATGCATGCTGCAGCACACACACACACACACACACACACACACACACACACACACAAAACACACACTCAGCTTTCAATCCAATCTCTTCCTTATTTTATTTTTTATTTCACCACTGCTGCACCTAAAGCTTGAAGCCGTGAAGTCGTGAGATAAAAGCTCACTCCTCCTCCTCCTCTTCTCTCCGCCGCTGCCGCTGCTGCTGCCTGTTTGATTTTCAATTAACCTGATTCACCGGGGTTAATACCCTGATGCTCGGCGGCTCCGGGGCGCTCACTCACTCACTCACTCGCTCCCACTCCCGTTCGTTGTTATACCAGTAATGACTCATCATCTGTTGGAGCAGCAGCAGACACACACACTCGTCTTTGTCTCTGCCACGAGGCCTCGGAGCAGAAAGAGGAGAAAGGAAGAAAAAAAAAAAACACAGACAGAGATAACACAAATGGAAAAAGTCGACTTTACTTTACTTTACTTCACTTCAGCAGGTTTGTTCTGCTCGCAGCTCTGCTCCGCCGTTCTAAAAACAGCTTGCACCGACAATTAAAGGTAACTCTTGGAAAAGAGGTTTTAAATCTCAATGAGTTTTTTACCTGGTTAAATAAAGGATATTGATTGATTGATTGATTGATTGATTGATTGATTGATTGATTGATTGATTGTAACGAACCTACTGCACTGCAAAAACTCAAACTCTTACCAAGAACATTTGTCTTATTTCCAGTCGAAACAATCTCATTCTACTTAAAATAAGACTCATCACATAAAAAGTAGCTTGTTTTTAGACACTTTTTACTTCTTTCAAGCAGATTTTCACTTGAAATAAGTAGAAAAATCTGATAGTGGAGCTAGTTTTTCTTTCTTAGTACAAGCACAAAAAACTTGCTTTCATTGGCAGATTTTTCTACTTATTTCAAGTGAAAATTTGTTTGAAACAAGTGAAAATGATCTAAAAACAAGTTAATTTTTAGGTGATGAGTCTTATTTAAAGTGGAAAGAGATTAGTTTGACTAGAAATGAGACATTTTGACAAGAAATAAGACAAATATTCTTGGAAAGATTTGGGGTTTTTGCAGTGTGCTATGACTATAGGGGTTATGGCAATGGGCCAATCTGCCAAAATGTTGAACTATCCCTTTAACCAACACTTTTATTTGATGGTGATGATGATGAAAAACAAGAAGTTTAAGTGTTGCTGCTTCATGTGAGATAAACATGGTTTATAGTGTCAGTTTATGTCCAAAATCACACAGTTTTAACACTTGTCTTTGTCTCTGCCACGAGGCCTCGGAGCAGAAAGAGGAGATAGAAAGAAAAAAAAAGCACAGAGAGAGATAACACAAATGAAAAAAGTCGACTTTACTTTACTTTTCTTTACTTTACTTTACTTCAGCAGGTTTGTTCTGCAGCTGAATGACAACAGCTCGTCTCTGTCCAGAGCTGATGATGGTGATGATGGTGATGATGGTGATTACAGGTCTGCCTCCACGTGGGCGAGGTTCAGCTGCTAAACAGTAGAAATTATATCTTTGAGCCTTTGAGAAGTTTCCATGGTGAGTCACGCCACGCTGCATAATAATAATCGTCGTACGGGATCTCTTGATTGTTTCCCAGCAGCCTGAGGTGTAATCAGCCACTCGTTATTGATTTGATTGAAGGACGAGGAAGACGAGGAGGTGCATCAGAGAAAACCTGTCGAAGCCTGTTTTCACTCTCTGAGTCTCATGTGCTCACGTGTTCTGATTCATGATGGGAGAATCCAAGACAAAACTAAATGAAACAGGACTTTAAATTATTCAGCTTCTCTCACAGACAAAGGGTTGGGTTGTTCTTCTTCGTCACGTTGGCGTCTGATTCCCAAATTAATTCTGCAGCACGACAATGAGAACAAACATAAAGTCAGAGTCATGATGAATAACCGAGTCCAGTGAGGATGATCTCTGGAAACATCCAGACTTTACTTTGAGGCTTCGTCTGAATCTGTACGAGACGTTTTTACCCACATTTTTACCCACAATAGAGAAAAGACGATTTCATTCTCCAAATCTAAAATCTGTGTTTTGGTAAAATAATACTGGACAAATAATAAAACCACAGAACAGATCAGACTCCAGACAGAGGATTAACTCGTTTTTTTTGGCCATTTGTTCAGATAATATTATGATTAGATGAATCCAATGAGACTTTAATAACATCTTCAATCTAAGATTTGGGTTTGTAGGTAACTGGTTTATATTATATTATATAGACTGGAGCAGAGTAAATCCAGCTCTGTTTACTCCCCAGCTCCAGCAGCTGGTGGTCGCTTTGGTAGAAACTAATCAATAACTAATCACTTCACTGTAGGTTTCCTGTTATCTACAAACAGTTAAAAAACATCTTTGGTTTTCCAGAATCGAAGGCAACGTCTTAAACTTGTTTTGTCCAAGAAAAGGTAACGCAGCTGCTGATTCATTTTGTATTTACTGATTTGGAGATTGTTTCATCTCTTTTTCTCTGTAGTTAGTTTTTTTATTATCTTTTTTGTTTTACTCATTGAAAATACAACAACATTTTGTTTGCTGGAAAGGAAGAATTTGAAAACGACACTCTCAGAACTTGTCTTTTGTCATTTTATGTATTTAATCCAAAACATTTTAAGTCGTATGTTCATCATAATGAGACTGTGTAGTCGTGTGGATCTTTAAAATCCAAGATTTTTCAAGAACAAACTCGTTTTCTCCACAAAAACCCGGTTGAATGAGACAAATATCTCCAGTTTTGTTGAAATAATTTCTCAAACTAAGATGCGATTGCAGTGTAATTTCACTTTCACACCAACTTTCACTCTCACTCCTTCCCTCTCACCTGGCTCCTCCTCATCACAACAACATGGTGGCGTAACGTTCCCCTGACAGATACTAACTCCTCCCTCCAATCTGCCGCCGCCGCATCAACCAGGAAGATAATGGCTCTAATCTGTCATCATCCTGATCTATTCTGGCCGACCTTTCTATTGACAGGGCCGAGGAGGAAGTGGTGGACGGTGTCGGGATCAGCTGTGATCACCGTCCTCTCTCACACACACACACACACACAGCTGGTCGCAGCCGGACGCCGGCTCCTCAAATCAAATCTAGATAATAATAATCTTCTTCTTCTTTCTTCCCAAACTCGATCAAACAAACAGAGAGGATTCTGGGAGTTTGAAGCTCAGACACAGCAAAAACTCAAAATCTTTCCCAGAATATTTGTCTTATTTCTTGTCAAAATGTCTCATTTCTAGTCAAAACTAATCACTTTCCACTTAAAATAAGACTCATCACCTAAATATTAACTTGTTTTTAGATCATTTTTACTTGAAATAAGTAGAAAATCTTTTTTGTGCTTGTAATAAGGAAGAAAAACTTGCTCTACTATCAGATTTTTCTACTTATTTCAAGTGAAAATATGCTTGAAAGAAGTAAAACGTGTCTAAAAACAAGCCGCTTTTTAATGTGATGAGTCTTATTTTAAGTAGAATGAGATTAGTTTTGACTAGAAATGACATTTTGACTAGAAATAAGACAAATATTCTTGGTAAGATATTATAGTTTGTGCAGCGTCTGTGTCTGTAAGTGGAGCGTGTGAACCACACGTTACGACCCTGAGGATCGTGACCTTTGACCTTTTTACGGCCCCGTGGGGTCGAACCGAGCTCGGCCACCCGTCAAGCCGTTCTCCCCCCCCTCTCTCTTCCCCCTTTCTCTCTCTCCTCTGCTCTCTCTGCTCCTCTCTCTTTCATCTGGCCCTTGCGTTTTCTCTTCTCTTCTCCTCTCTTTCCTCTCCTCTCTTCCTCCCTCTCTTCCTCTCTCTCAGGTCACTCAGCTAATGAGAGCTCCTATTTAAGGCGAGCGCCGCGGCCTCAAATAGATCCCTTAAGATCCTTTAATCGGCCGCTGAGGCGTCTTCCTTCTCTTCTGTGTGACGACAGCGGGATGAAGTGAGGTTGTTGTTGCTGACACGTCCACCACTTCCTCCTCCTCATACCTGAGCTGCTCGGGACCTCCACTCTCGACCGGACCCCTTTTATCTTCTTTTTTGTGTGTTTTTGTACCATGTTTTCGTACCTGAGGAGCCCACACTACATCGTGAGTAGCTGCTGCTGCTGCTGCTGCTGCTGCTGACGCCTGTTGAACACGCTGACGGGATCGGTGCAGCTTAGGCTACTTGGCTGAGAGGAAAGTGGAGCAGGTGTTAGTTAGTTAGTGGGTCTTGGTTCTTGTCTTGGTCTCTGGTCCCGACCGACCGCAGAGCTGCTGCTGCTGCTGCTGCTGCTATGACGACTAACTGATCCATGTTGATGCTTTGAGATTGTTTTAGTGAAGAAGTTTAGCAAAGTTCATCATCTTCTTCAAGCTGCTGCAGAGTGCAGAGTTTGATTTGGAGGTTTCTTTGTATTTTATGTGAGTGTTTCCATGTTGTACTGGTTGATTTCTGCAGCTCAGGTCACCTTTACACCTCTTTATGTATCAACCATCTTCATCACACCAGAAATATTACCTTTTTTGGTAACACTTTACTTGAATAGGTATTCATAAGATTGACATAACACTGTCATAACCATCAATGAATACTTATGACAGCTGTCGTTAAGTGTCATTCGGTAAGTTATGTCACTTTTGATGCAAAGTTGACATTATTTGAGATGTTTTTGTTCTGACAACTTGACATAAAGACAATTTAAACTGTCATAGCAGACCTAATTGCCAAACTTTAAAAATTATGTCAAGTTCTCATAACAAGGACATCTCAAACAATGTCAACTTTGCATCAAAAGTGACATAAATTACCGAATGAATACCTATTCAAGTAAAGTGTTACCCATTTTTATACCTTTTTTATATAAAAATGCATTGTATAAAAAGGTCTATACATTTCTAAACAGCTGCAGAAGCATGTGACGCACTGTAACACTTTGTTTCAGTTTCACCAACTCGCTTATACTTGTTATTTTGCATAATGCTTCTCCGTGATATTATAATTCTTTAAGATGCACCTGCCACCTGTGTGTGAGTCAGACTCTGTGGAAATATTCACATCACTTCACTTCACTTCACTGAAGTCATAGCTGGACTCATCATCGCTTTCATATTTTTTTCCCAAACCTCCTCGGTCCAAATGTTTTGTTCGTCCGTCGGGACTCAGGTTTATAATATGTGTAGCAGATATTATGTTTCCATCCGTTGTTGTGCAGCAGGTTTCCCAATATATAGAAGCTGTTATTATTATTATATATTAAACTATTCATGGTCAGTACAGCGATATTAAAGCAGCGCAATGATAGAAAGATTCAGATCCAGTGGCTTTATGAAGTTGGTGTTTGCTCTTGTGTTTTCTTTTGTTTTGTTTTGTTTTGTGTTTTTCCCCCCGAGGTGTTCTGTAGTTATCTGTTGTTACGTAAGAGAGAGGGAGGAAGTTGGTGGTTGTTTCCAGTCTCGTCTTTCAACATCAGAGGGAAAGAAAGAAAGAGAAAGAGAAAGAGAAAGAGAAGAGAAGAGAGGAGAGGAGGGTTTTGACCTGCAGGGTGAATCCAGTCGGAGCAGAATGATTCGCTGACGAGGATCAACGCTGTCAGTGAACACGGCTGATATTGTGTGATGTGACAGTGCCTCCAGGTTGTGTTTGTGTGTGTCTGTGTGTGTGCAGGTGACTGTATTCACCACTGAGGTTAAAGGCATCTCCTCCTCCTCCTCTTCCTCCTCTCCGTCCTCTTCAGTCCCGTCAGAGACACACCTGCTCGACAAGAGAGACTCGACAATGCACCGACTTTGTTTCCTCTTATTCTCTATAATAACGAATAGGGGTGGGAGAAAAAATCGATTCACATAAATATCGTTTGTGCATTTGTTCGCCTTTTTTACATACAGAGAGTACAGGTTTTGAAAAGGGTTTAAGTTCACTTTATAATGGAGTATGTTCATTTATAGGCTCCTACAGTGTTTGTGTGCAGATAAATGTTAAAAATGCTAAAGACTAAAAATCGAGAGAATCTGCAATATCGTAGAATCGCAATTTAAATCGAATCGCCATCCCAAAAAATCGTAGAAGAATCGAATCGGAAGAAAAGCATATCGTCCCAGCCCTAATAACGAATGACCACGTTGGCTTGAACACCCTCACCCCTTCCTCCCCCTCTCCTCTTCCTCCTCCTCCTCCTCCTCACTTCTCCACGGTAACCACAGCTGTCAAGTCGACCTACTGTGGTTTCATTCTTCTCCATTGTCCTTCAGCTCCTTTTCTGTCTTTCTTTCTTTCTTTCTGTGTCGCCGTGTTTCTGCCCACTCCCGCGTGACACTTCACACCTCTCCCTCCTCCCCCTCTCCCCTCCTCCCACCACCTCCTCCTCTCTTGTCCTATAGTCAGCTGCTGCTCCACCGCTCTGCACTGACCATTGTTTCCCTCTGTACCAAGAGCTCCAGTGTCCCGCGCTGTCTCTGCACTTAATGTGGCACCACATCAATAGACCTCCGCCCGACTGCCACCAGGCCTCCCCCTCCTCCCCTTCCTCCCCCTTCTCCCCCTTCTCCCCCTTCCTCACCATCATTTTACCCAGAATGCATGCCGCTAGTATAGTAGTTTCTGTTTCATTTCGTCTCGTCCTCTTATACATGATTCATGCTGGTGACATCGGCTACACAAACTCTTCATCTCAGTTTCCTGTAAAAACTCGACGACCAAACATCAGACGACCGTCGCTCTGGTAAATGAAGCGTCGTCACAGCAGGAGGAGAAGCAGCAGCATCAATGATGCATTAGTTGCATCCAGGTGTGTGTGTGTGTGTGTGTGTGTCAGTGTGTGTGTCTCATTCACTCAGTTACTTCACACTGTGCAACTCTGCAAAGTGTAGTCGGAGAAAGATGCATGTATATGTGAAGCATTGCATTGTGGGATTGATTGATTGATTGATTGATTGATTGCACACTGCATTGGAGAAAAGAGAAACAGTGTTTGTCTGTTTGAGTTCACACAGTGAAAATACAGGCAGATAAATGGACAACTGGCAAACATTTCATCTTTTATTATTTATTATTTTATCTTATTCTAGAAAAACATCATAATTCATGGGGAAACCTAAATATACAAGAGTAAGACCACCATGCATGGCGTCTTAGTTTAAAGGGATAAGAAGGATAAGGGCTTCAGTACCTGATGATGACAGCGGTGCAGCGTTTTTGTACCGTGATACATCCACGGTTTTACCAGAGAAAAAACAAACGTGTGTAAACGCAAAACATACAAGTTGAAAAATGAAACGGTCAGTGAACCATTTTTTGCACCAGTATGTGTGAAAACAGCCCAAAAGTGAACAACTTGAAGGATTTAAAAGTAATAACTACATGACTTTCTGTTTGTGTTGAGCCATATCTACCTTTTTCTCTCTCTCTTTTCATTAAGGTTCAAGCAGACCACATATTATCCTTTTTTCATATAATTTCCACAGAACCATACATTTTTCCTGTAGCATGAGCTACTCAACAATTATGAATAAACATAACAAAGCGAGCAACACAGCTTACAAACGTACATAAACACCAATCGTCCAATGTAGGAATGTCTTTATGAATCCAGAACTTAAGAATAGTTTTTCTTGCCATATACAAGAGTATTCTGATGAGTTTTGCATTGTGATTGTTCCTTGCGCTCGAAACCTTGGCGGCTGCCAGAACACACTGATATTTACACTTTTAACTGTTGTTACTTCATATTTCTGCTGCTCTTTAAATTCTGTGCAGTGTGAAAAACTGTTAAAAGTTCAGTGGAGCCTCAATACAAGAAAGTTTGATGTGAAACAGTTAACAAAAATATATAAATAAAGTAGATGTGTTAAGTATAGATAGAGAATCGTGGACATTTACTGGTATTGGTATCGACTACTGAAACACTGGTATCGTGACAACGAGCCGACGTCACAGCGATCTGTAAAAATAGTCCCTGTGTTGATCAGTGTGTTAGTGGAGCGTCGCTGTTATCTAACGTCTTTACGTCTCAGTCGGCTTTGGCTTTGGCTCCGTTGTGTTGTTGCACAGTGACGACGGGAACTGGATCTGTTTTTGTCACAGTCTCAGTGTTTGTGTGTGTGTGTAGAAAGTCTCAAGGCCCTGAGATAAAGGTAGAAGGAGACAGTCTTCTCTCCTCTCATCCATTGATAACAGCTGTTTTTATCACTGATTTATTTTCCCCTTTTTCATCTGTTTCTAAATCAAACTCAGCTTTAAATGCATCTTTAGTCAAGTTGTCGTTGTTTTTAGGATTGTGTTGTGTTGAGTTGGGAATCATTATGGGATTGTGCCGAGTCCCCGGCGCTGTGAATGTGAATGACATCCTGTTATTTTCTTTGCTCTGGATCTGTAGGAACTTCACTTGATTTGAACCGTGAGGCGCCACTGATGATAAAAACACACACACACACAGACACACACATACACACACATGCTGGAACAATAACAGCAGCGTTGTGTTGTTAAGTCACTGGTCCGACGTAGAAAACTCGTAATCTGCTTCTTCTGAAACTTAATCCACTGAAACAGGAAGTTGCTGCTGCTGTTCCTCCAGAGGGATTTTTTGGACTTTTACAGGACTGGCTCGTCGTGGTTCCTCTCTAAAACACGTGAAGAATGTGTGTGGTGCACGACATTTTAAGGGTTGTGTGTGTGTGTGTGTGTATGTGGATGTTTGTGAACTCCCCCTTGTCTCTGCACATGCACAACCACAAAGGCTCATGGGAAATCTCAGGACAACAAAGGTCTGGCCTGGCTCGGCTCGGCTCGGTGGGGGGAAACCTGGAAGTGGAAGTGGTTCACGCTCCGGTCAGGTTTTTATTAGAAATGCAAACAGACAAACACAGTTAATAACACGTTTTTCTCTCTGTTTGTGGTTGTGGATTATTTAATTTAATTTAATCCCCATTTACTGCTCACATGGTCTCAGCCCCCGTCCAACACCTGTGGGATTTGAGCTGACTCTGCTCCTTTCTTAATGTCCAGGTGTTTAAATGCGACTTTATCGCTCTGTAATTTCACTTATTTTCAATATTTAGCTCTCATCATCATTCCTCCAGATGTTATCATGATACTTAAAAGGAGCTGGGAGTTTCTGTTGGAGCCTCGGACCTCCACCTCCCCCCTCTTCTATCTCTGTTTCTACATAAACAGAGCAGATTAGCAGGAAAAGAATTGAGGGAATATTAATAACCTGCTGTAAAGAGCGGCCAGCTGCCGTCCAGGCCGGACAGAGAGAGAGTGGAGCTACTGGAGTTCAGCCTCGGACCGGAGCACAATGAGCCGTCACTAAGTGATTTTGTGCTTTTAGTTTGTGTTGGCCGCTGATGTATTCAGTTCACTAATGTACAATGAGAGGTATTGTGTTCAGTGCACTAATGTTATGCTAAAAAAGAAAATACAAGCTCTCTTGTCTTGAGCTCGGAGACAATAATGGATGTGAAGAGTCAGTTTGCAGCAGGAGAAACAGACATTATATATTACAGAACTATATGAAGTCATGTTGCTTCAGGTGCAAACATGTCTGCTTTAGATTAGCCCTTTATGTAATACGGATGAAGTTACAGCTTTAACGTCGTCCTCATTATTTGCATGTTGAGCCGTTCAGCTCAACGCGATCACATGTTTCTAGTAAAAACACACAAACTGATTGATTGATTTCCGTCTCTTCTTGCAGCCAGTAGAGTTGGTGATGTATGTAGGTCAAACGACTCCCTCTTGGGTTGTAGAAAGCTGCTGCACCTGCTGCTGCTGCTGCTGCTGCTGCTGCTGCTGTACAGGACTTTTCCTTCCTCCACCTTCACTTCACTTCACTTCACCGTCCCTGCACGACCTCCTTAATGAGTCGAGCAGATGAAAACAGGTGAAGATGATGAACATGGAGTCGGTTACAACCACAGACACACAGCGTTGATGCATAAAACAAGCTGTGAGGTCCAACATGGAGGAGGGAGCTAGAAATTTGAGAAACAATTCAATGAAACGTGAATTTTGGAAACATTTGAAATCATTTCACAAGAAGAGAAAATAAGTAGCTGTAGAAATACTTTAGACATGGTTGATACAGGATTACGGCTGGGAAAACACTATGTTTATCGTTTCATGAGGCCTTTAAATAAGAAAATAGACACTTTACATTTGTTGTTTGTAATGCAGGGAGTTTTATTTTGAAAAGGCGACCAGTTAGGTTATTATAATGAAATCTTGTGGGGCTTTTAGAGCTGTAGATAAGTATTGTTGGTGATAGTTGGTTGACTAGGGAGATATTCAACAAAACACACATTTTCTTTACTGGGTGATATTAGTTTTTTTGGTGAAAAATGGCATGCTCACCCAAAGGTAAGGTATAAATGTGACTTTATACTGCAGAAGATGAAATAGCAGGTTTTCCTGAATCATATGATGTATAATACTTGGTACTAGCTGAAAAGATAAGCTCAAAATTGGCAAAAATGTGGAACTATTTCCAGGCGTTTTTAGGTCTATGTACTGTAGGCTTTTAAGGGTTATAATGAAAATCTTGTGGGGCTTTTTACTCATGTTTAGGGCTGTAACTAAGTATTTCTGGTGATTGTGCATTGTGCATCTTAGTCCCATGAGGCCGTCCACTCACTGTGCATGTCTGTCCACGCTGTCTCTGCCTCTGTCTCTGCCCCGCCCCGCTCGGCCAACCATTCAGCAGCGGGGGAAAGGGAGCTGTTGTAATTAGCTCAAACCAATCACACTGAAGGCATTAGGGCAGGATTAGTCATTAACGGGGGGTTTAGCTGTCAGCTGTCGGCCGCAGAAGAATGCAGCTAAGTCTCTGCTGCCTGTGGCCCGGTGCACCCTGCCACCGAGACATGGAGCGAAATAAAAAAAATAATAATATAAAAACAGAAACTATGAATATCTGTGTTTTTGTGCTGCAGGGATGCCGGCGCTGTAGAGTTTGTCATCACTCACGAAGGGGGGGATGCAGAGAAACACTGATCTGAAAACAGTGTGCGCTGGCTGGCAACAAGTTGTAATGTGTAATGTGTAATGTGTAATGTGTAATGTTTAGCGGTGTCGGTGCAGAACAGAAACAGAGCCTGTGTTTGTTTTGGCCTCGCAGTGGGCAGAAAAACCCGATGGCAGCGAGAGTTTGCACACAGAGACTCTTTGTACGGCGAAGCAAAGGCCACTCCAAAGAAGAAGTAATAAGAGATAGATTTGGCAGAGCCGGTTCCATAAAAGAAATTGAATTTTCTTACGGCGTGTCATCGATATTTTTTTTCTTTCTCCCTCTCTCCAAACCTGTCTGCAGCTAAACAGAACAAATTGATGCTGTCAGGGAGCTGGCAGGTCATTTGACTTTTGCAGCCAGAATTCATTTATTGGGCTCCTTCCCGTTCCCGTCTCTCCTCTCTCTCTCTCAGGAGCAGAACGCAGAATCCATCACATCCTGTTCTTGCCTGTTTATTGGATGGTTGTGTGGGTAACAGATTGCAGCGCAGCTCTGTCACCTCCCCGTCCCCCCGTCCCCCCGTCCCCCCGTCCCCCTCGTCCCCGTCCCACAAGTCTCACTGTTCGTCTCGCACTTTGATGACAGAAACACAGAAGCTCTGCTTGACTGTGGCTGGATAGTAGCGGTGGTTTGGGAATCTTTTACTATCTCACGATTAGATTCGATTCAGATTTTTGAGGCTACGATTCGATTCAAAATCGATTTTCGATTCAAAACGATTTGATTCCTAATGATTTCTGCTTCAGTCTATCGGTGTGCAAAGGATCCTCATGATCTACTCCAGTCTGCTTTGCAAGACAGAATGACTAAAGTGTCTTTTTCACATTTATTGAGTTTTAAACATGTATCCATGCTTAGATGGAATTGTTGAAACTGTTGCATAAAACCAATATCACATATTGCTTAAGTAACAAAATTAAAAGAGCATCTTTATTAAAGCCCCAGTATGTAGGAATTCCCCCCATCTAGCAGTGCGGTTGCATATCGGAACGTATTCTTGATGTTGCATTCACGCGAAATCGGGCAGACGTCAGACAGACAACAGACGCTGCCACTGAACGTAAAAAAATGGCGATGCAACATGCAACTCGGTTCGGTGCGCCCCCCCTTGTATATTTGTAACGACTTGTAACAACTCATTCTAAGGTACGAGAAAGCTTTCATTTGTATGCGGGTGTGATTCCACTTCAGTGAAATACGTATTTATGAAAGAAATATTTGATTTTTGCTGATAAAAAGCCAAATAAGTTACAGACTGGGGTTTTAAAAAACAAATAGAGCAGTTAAACATGCTGCCTTTTTAAATTCTAAGGAAATGGAGGCCGACAGCCAGCAGATTTGTTTCATTTTTTTTATTTTTTAAAATCGACTTTGGGACATTTTATATTGATTCTGAATCGTATAAAATGAGAATTGCGATTCTTATGTGAATTTTTTGGCACACCCCTATAGCCTACTGGATAGTGAGTCCAGGTTTGGCTCTGAATGAAAAGGAACAGAGGAGGAGGAGGAGGAGGAGGAAGAGGAGGGCTGGACAGACTGCTGGGGGTCTGGTGGTCTGGGGGGGTCGGTCCTGCTGTGTGGATCTCTGACCTTTAACCCCTCGACTCCCAACACCAGAGGAGGCAAACATGGCCTCAGCATAGCAGTGTTCACATCATGTTGCTCGTGCATTTTGTCTTTCACCCACTCAGTGTTTCTCACAGCAGCCTCCTTCTTCACCAACACACAGAGCGGTTTGGTGGTGCAGTCAGTTTATTCTAATCCAATCACAGTGCTCAGATTTAATCATAGGTCAGGAGAGGGTAAAATAAATGCACAAAGATTTTTGTTTAAGGTTCAGGTGGGTTGAGGTTTGACACTGGAGACGGTGCTGTTTAAAGGAAGGAAGCTCACTAAGCTTTTGCCTTCAGCTTTATTTTTGCCTCCTCAGTCAAAGTGAAACTGTCTTGGAGATAAGTATGAGACAGACGTTATGGACTATGGAGTATAATACTAAGCTTATTAGCTGCTTCACTTTTGTTTTGCATCCTCAGTCAAAGTGAAACTGGCGTAGAGATTAGTATGAGACAGATGTCATTGGACAAAGAGGTGAAATTTTAGTTTTATTGTCAATAGATGTAGAAATATGTCTTTAAAATGAACAGTGAAGTTGTTTTCCTTTAGCAACTGAGCTAAACTAAGGAGTTTGTCAGTAGTCGGCTACCAAACTGACTGTCAGCCTCCTCTCTCCTCTCTCGCCTTGAAAACTAACAGTTGACCAGTTAAAATTTTACGTTTTCACTGACTTTTTATTGAACAAAAATGTGGAGTTCCAGAGCTTCATTTTGATAGCACCTGAGCTTTTACGAGTGCTAACGGTTTGCTTTCGTAGCCCAATGCTGTGTTTGTGACGACTCAGAACTCAGATCTTTCCAAACTCCAACTTGAAAAAGTGAAATTGAACGCCACCTCACTTCGGAGCTCCCACTCGGGGAAAGTCGGTGAAAAAAATCGACCCCGACTTCTCAGAGAATCAGTTATCTGACGTCACACAACAATCTGCACCTGTGCAGAACCACAACACATCAATTAAAATACATTTTTTAAAAGCCAAAATACATTAAAATGTTATGAAATATACAATATTTACTCACAGATACAGATTAAGCTACTGATGTTGTGGAACACAGTAAATTCACATTGTTATTTCTCTTCGATTTTAAATGATCCGTTTCATTTCATCAAGTTTGTCCCGGTCCAAGATCCGTTTGGTTATTCTGGTCGTGGTGCGTCTCGAACGCTTTGAAGTCGGAAAATCTGAGTTTTCAACAGGGAGATTCAGAGTTCAGAGTTCAGAGTTGTCTTGAATGCAGCTCAGAGCCTTTTATATTGTCATAAATAGAGATACGTCTTAAGAACTGGGCTTAAATTACGTTTTTTGTTCACTGATGGTCTGTGTGGTAGCTGTTAAATAAATTGTCCATCTTCACAAACATTTTATTGAACAAAAAGCTGGATGGAAGTGGGACAAAGCGCCAGGTGGAGGAAAGTAGGACAGCTGGGAGCAGATAAAGGGACGTTTCAGAAGCTAGATATAGTACACTGTACTGTGACTGCAGCACTGCTCGCCTGGTTAGTGACAGAACAGTCACCTTGCTCATATACTTTGCATAGAAACGTGTATCAGTTTCACTGCAACGCTTTGTGCTGTGACTAGGTCATTAGATGCTGTGTGTGTGTGTGTGTGTGTGTGTGTGTGTGTCCTGCGCTGAGAAACACACACCGTCGGCCGTGCAGAGGAGGCAGGTCCAGGTGCTGCAGGGACGCAGGTGGCGTCCGTCTGCAGCAGCTTGTTACACAAATCATATCATACACGCTGACGGCAACACAGCAGCGACACAACACCGGCTCTGATTCTCCTGTCTCATGCAAACATGCATCATCACATGCACACACGCTCAAGCTGCTGCACGCTGCTCTGAGATAGACACACACACACACATATTGTCAAACACTCCAGGAATGTGTCCATAGGCTTTAAAGAGACGAACAGGAGGACAAAAAAGGAGATGTCTGGCTGATTTTGGCTCGTCAGTGTTTGCTTTCACGCTCCAACTCCAGCTCAGCCTCCGAGAGGAGCCAAAGCCTCTGATCTATTGGGTGCCTATAAAATAACCATGGACGTGTTGTCCCAGATATGAATTGTTTGATTTCCTTGCTCTAGTTAAACTCCCTTACTGTAACACTTTGTGCTGCAGAATGTGCAGCCCCGTGCTGCAGACTGGTTCTTGGCCAACGACACACACACACACACACACACACACACACACACATATACGACCCTCCTCCCCATATGCACATGAGACCCAACATGGCTGCAGGCTTCCCCCGTCCTCAAAATCCGCCCTCTCCTTCTTGCTCATTAACATTTCAAGAGGAAAATCTGATTGGAGAGGCACAGTAAATCCCTTCTGTTACATACCAGGAACAGAAGACATGAGAAGCAGCAGAGAGACGTCGGCTGAATAAGTCTCTGAGCTTGTAAAAGCATGAGAAATGACACAAAAACAGGTCATTTTGGCACAAAAAAACCCTTAAATCATCTGTCGATTGCATTGCAGCTTGTTAATACACAAATAAACTATTTAGAGCCCTAATAAAAAAATAAAAAAAGAAGCTCTTTTCTTTTTCCTGCAGCTTTTGTGGTCTGTCTCCAAGCAGCAGAAGCAGAGCAGTCGTCCTCCACACCACGGAGGTTTATCGGGGAGCGAGGTGCATTCCCGCGCAGACACAAACTGACATTTTAGCCGAGCGCTATCAGCTCAGGACCCAAAGGTTAATTGCTCACGTCTCTGTCAGCTTGTGAGCTTCGCCGAATCCTGTGATGTGATCCGTGAAATGAAAGTAGCTGTCGTCATCCCAACGAGGGGAGAAAGGAAAAAAAAAAAAGGTGCTGACTCACTTTCATCCCAAGGTTTCTTACATTTTTTTTTTTTGGGTGGTGCCATGTTTCGTTTCGCTGACTTGTTTATGTGCGAGTTGCATCAGTAAAGAAGTGAAGTCGATATTTGAATCCCATTAACATTTTTTTCTGCCCACACACACACACACACACACACACACACACACACACACACACACACACACGCGCTGTTCAGCAGAAAATCAGGTCTTTTTAACACAGTGGCTTTCTGAACTGCAGTGAAAGGCTGGAACTGGTTGCTAAGGGAAGTGAGGAGCAGTATGTGAGTGTGTGAGTGTGTGATTGTAAGCATCTTTTTCTGTGTGTGTGTGTGTGTGTGTGTGTGTGTGTGTGTGTGTCTACTCGTGGCTTGTGAAATGCCACAAATGTGATGATGGGGGAGTGGGCGAATGTGGTCTGACTTGACGCCCAGTGAGGTGGAAATGTAGGTTAATCTGGTCATATGGACACAACCACCATCATCATCATCAGCATCGTTGTCATCGTAACTCCTGGAGCAGAGGCAGTGGAGGCGGTTGGGGGGGTTTGGGGTGGTTTGGGGGTGGGTGGGGGGGGCAGTGGGGCGTTGGCTGAGCCTGGGAGGGGGCAGAGAGACGGGAAGGGAAGGAAGGAATGACCAGAGAGGTTTTGGTGCATGATTATCAGATGCAGCAGCAGCAGGAGGAGGAGGAGGAGGAGGAGGAAGAGAGGGAAAGGGCAGGGAGTGTTTGCTGTTTGTGTGTGTGTGCACGTGCATGTGTGTATATATATGTGTGTGTGTGTGTGTGTGTGTGTGTGTGTGTGTGTGCAGACCAGAGGGTTGGAGTAGGGAAACAGAAGTGAGAGATGAAGGAGGTGGAGGAGAAAGATGAGAGCGCTGAGGACAAAAGAACAGAGGGAGCGGCGGTGGATTGATGCATTGGCTCAGAGGTAGTGTGTGTGTATATATGTGTGTGTGTGTGTGTGTGTGTGTCCTGCCTACACACACACACACACACAGACACACACCTCGTACCCCTCGACCTATCTTCAAACACTCGTCTTCCTCGGGCCGCCTGATTGGCAGCAGGGTGTCTCCATGGTCACGGCTGCAGCTCCCTTCAATCACCACGCCACCGTTTCCTTCTTCTAATTCAATTACACAATCACATTATGTAATGTAGTTATAGGGGGGGACGCACACACACACACACACACTGCACACACTGCACACTGAGGTGTGACACCATCTGCGACACACAAGACAGAAAAGACCTTTTCAACCAAACACTGAATAATCACGTTAACCTCACAGCTGTCGTCGTGGCAGCAGCCGTCCGTTCCTCCGCGTGTTTCAATCTACTTTTGTTAAACGATGTTGCAATTCTACAGATGAAACGCAGCTGGGATAAATATTTTCTCATGGATTTGCACAACTCACGCTGACATCGTAGGAAGGAATTTGAAGAGTAAAGATGCACAGACTCGTATCGGAGAAGTTGCCAAAGTCGTATAAGATGATTTATTTAAATGAACATGAAAGAGAAAGGACAAGGAAAATATGAATAGATGTATAGACGCAAACTGTAGATGCTGATTTAGGGGAATTATTGCAAACACCTGTTAGTTCAATGCAATATCCAAGAATATAACACTTAATTGTTAATTAAATGAAGGAAAGTTGGCACATAGTGACTGAATAAAGCCAAACTAGTATCTGTACTTTGGTTTGGATCAAAATGCTGCAGCAATGTGAGAAAAAGCTGAATGAGATTTAACTCTTTCTTCTTTTTTTGCTAAATAAACGACCTTGTG
This sequence comes from Trachurus japonicus, assembly GCF_045865225.1. NCBI lineage: Eukaryota > Metazoa > Chordata > Actinopteri > Carangiformes > Carangidae > Trachurus > Trachurus japonicus. The sequence continues at coordinate 4,869,358 of NC_140926.1, forward strand.
CTTCGCTGCTGTATCAACAAGTAGCTGAATTCAAATGAACGCGTGGGTTTGCTGCTTTATTTATTCCTTTATAAGTGCAGTGCAGTCATTCTGGTTCTGGTCTGAACAGGATCTAATCACTTAAAAAACAAAACAACAATAACCCTTGTTTAACTATTGTTCATTCATTGTGCGTTATGGAAACCAGATGACAACAGCCTCTAGGTGCAGCAGCGATGTGACTTGAACTTCTCTCATCTTGTCACTTCTCATGTGCAAAAAAATCCAGTTCAACGGCGTGAATTCCTTCAGGGAGCGAAGCGTGAGCGACTCACTGAGCACGACACATATAGTCTGTGACCTATCGTGTTGCTGAACCTCTTGAAGAGACGAAGAGGTTGTGTACGAGCAGCAGGTCACAGATCTGGGTCTTTGTGCTGCTGTTGAGCCGCTCACTGATTTGTTCTCTGGCTGTGATGTTTTCTGATGTAATGAGCTCTGTGGATCGTCTGCAAGTTGTGAAGCAGCTGCAGCAGAGAAGTGGAGTCTGCTGCACAGATACTAATGTATATATATTGTGTGTGTGCATGCTGCATGGAGATGCTGCAGAGTGGGTTGCCATGTGTGCGCCAACTGAAGCCCCTCCCCCTCACGCTACTTTCCTCATGGCCAGATACATTTGATGGAGACTCCCCTCCTTCCCCTCCTTCCCTCTCCTCTCTCCTCCATCCTCCGTCCTCCCAGCCGACCCGAGGGAGACACCTAGTGGTTGTAGGCTGCAACCGCAACTGCAGCTGCTGCACCACCACAAACCACCACCGCTGCCCTCACCCTGACCTGCACTACTTCTTTACACGAGGACGAATAATTTATGGTTTAATTTACGGCGCGCTGCGAGCAAGTGAGGCACCGGTGTTTTCTAGTGGTTGTACAAGCACAGTGGGACAAGAGGAGAGGAGGAGGAGAGGAGGAGGAGGAAACACTGAGCTCTATTCCCAATATGGTGATAAATACAAGAGCTACACGGAGCTGAGCAGAACATAATCTCATTGGGCTCCATTAGTGAGCCAATCCTCATCAGGGCCTTTTGCTTTCTGTTCCCTCTGCATCCACATCCACTCCATTAGACCCCCGAGTTGCATTAATCTCACATTTCTATGCTGCCTGACTGTGCCTACACACACACACACACACACACACATGCACACACGCACACACTCTCTCTGGGCTGCATAATGCATTATAATGCAGTTGGTGTGGCTTCGCTGCTGCACTGGCCTGCAGTCTGAAACTCATTTATCACGGCCGTGCTGCTGCTGCTGCTGCTGCTGCTGCTGCTGCTCTTCATTCAGCAGCACATCTCATCTATCTCTCCCTCCTTCACTCACTCTCTCCATCAATCCCTCATTTACACCTCTCCCTCCCCTCCCTCCCCTCCCTCTTCTCCTTTCCTCCCCCCCTCAGGCCCCCTTTTTATTTTTAATTACCTGTCAGAGACCTCCGGGAGGGGGGGCAGGTCTCCATCCGCGGCCTCCCCAGCGCTCTGCCACGTCTCATCCATCTCTAACCGGCCGATAGAGAATCAGCCTATAGAAGAAACACAGTCAGGTGCACAGTCAGGTGCAGTGCATTGTGGGTAGAGACCGAGAGTCATCCACATCTGTCACTCCAAAGAAATGCATATTATCTATCCAGGTGAAGGTTTTTTTTTAACCCTTAGCTCAGTGTTTTTCAACCTTGGGGTCGGGACCCCATGTTGGGTCGCTTGAAATTCAAATGGGGTCGCCTGAAATGTGTACGGTAATTGATAAAAAAATTACTGATAAAAATATTTTTTAACCTAATTATTACTCTTTTTAAAATTATGACTAAAAACACCACAAACAATCTTAACCCTCCTGTTGTCCTTCTGGGTCAAATTGATCCAATCTGTTTCCTTCCTCCATCCTTCCTTCTTTCCTTCCTTTCTCCCTTCCTTCTTTCCACAATCCTTTTCCCCTTCCTTCTTTCCTTCTTTCCTTCCTTCCCTTCGTCCTTACTACTTCTTCCTTCCCCTTTTGATCCAATTGACCTGATCTGTTCCCTATACCTCCATCTTTCCCTTCCTTCTTCCTTCCTCCTTCTTCCTTCCTTCTTGACTCAATTGACCCAATCTGTTCTCTCCCTCCTTCTATCTTTCCATCCTTTTTCCCTTCCTTCTTTCCTCCCATCTTTCCCTTTGTCCTTCCTTCCTTCCTTTCTTCCTTGAGGCAGCAGGACAACAGGAGGGTTAAACAACTGTATCTTCTATACTTTCACTTTCTCGACTATAAATCAAGTTCAAATGAAATGCAGCATATAAAAACACCTGAGCTGGCGCCAGAAATTTGTGCACAATCAGGTGCAGTGCATTGTGGGTAGAGAGTCATCCACATGCATACTGTATCCATCCAGGCGAAGAAGAGCCGTCAGTGCTTCGTTTAGGTCGTTTGATAATCTGAGTTTTAAAAGAAAAGTGAAACCGAGTGTGTTGAAACATTTTGATTATGTTACAACATCTGCCGCTTGATCTCGACCTTTGTGCTTCGTGTTTTTATCCTGAAGGTCGTTAAACTGTGTCGAGGAGTTTCTGTTTTTTCCTCGTCTTGTTGAGTTTTCTCATCGTCCTTTTTTAAATAAAATAAAAAATGAATAAAATAAAGCATCTCATCTCTGCTCCGACGCTGCGGTGGTTCGTTGGTTTAGTTTCAGGTGAAAGAGGAGCTGAGGGTTTTATCTGTCCTCATCACCTCCAGGCCGCTCGGAGCAAGGCCGGTTAAATTTAGCGCCCCGGCCTGTGGTGAAGCAGCCGCAACTGCCGGTTGTGTCTGTCAACACGTCTGTCGGTGCACAGTTTGATTTCTAACACACACACACACACACACACACATAGACACACACAGACACACACACATAGACACACACAGACACACACAGACACACACACTCTCTGATAGAGGAAGCTCTGACTCTTTCTGTACGATTTCCTGTTGTGTCAGATTATTTTGTGCTCTGAGCTGCCGAGGTAAAAAAGCTCCTGTTCCCCTTCTCCTCTCACATTACAGAGCAAAGAGAGAGAAGGGAGCTCTGTGTGTGTGTTTAGGTGTGTGTGTGTGTTTAAGTGTGTGTGTTGTGGAGGTGAAGCCACACTCGATGGCGTGCAGCATGCGTCGCACACTCAGCCTGTTCAGAGGTTACAGGAAGGCCGGCGAGGATGACGACGACGTGTTTGTGTGCAGCCACAGAAACAAGGTGAAACACACCGACCGACCGACCGACCGCAGAGAAACATCTGAAACAAACACCCCAGACCAGAAAATGTCGATTTCTGCTAAATTTGAGTCTTGCAACTGTTATTTTTTTGTGTGTTTGTGTGTCTTGAAACCATCATTTTCCTTCAAACTGTCCATTTATAGCCGGCCGTCTGCAGCTTTGTTCTCAGACAACAGTCGACTTGGACTCCAGTTGCATCGATAACAAACACAAGTGATCGTGCAGAGACCGTGTGTGCCAGAGAAACACTTGATGTAGAGTTCAGTTGACCAGTTTTCTTTTGTTTTTTTGTTTTTTTTTGTGTCGTCTCCTTCTGCTGCAGCCATGTGTTGGACTTGTGTCTGTGCATATGGTGCAGCCAGGTTGCGTAAGGCTTTTTTTTTTTTCTTTCTATCTTTCTAATAGAGAACAGTCCATTTCTGCAAAGCAGGGCAGAGCTCGGTGTCTCCTGATAGAGAGAGCCGCTATTTTTAGTCTGATTTCCAGGGAGCTCTCGCTTCTTTCTTCATTTCCCTTCTTCATCTTCTTCTTATTAATAATATTATTATTAAAAGATCCTTAAAGGTGCAGTTTGGTGCCGCAGCTGCAGAAACAGTGCTTGTGTGTGTGTGTGTGTGTGTGTGTGTGTGTCCTCCGTGGCTCTGGAGGTCACTTTGGACATAATGCAGTTACTTGCAGTTACTGGGAAATATTGCATTTGTATTGGCAGATAGATGTATTGTGAGTGTGATGAGTCATGGTTGCAGATGGAACGATTGGTTTTTAATTTGATTTGCATTGAAACAGGAGGAGGATGTGATTTCAGATACAGATACTGTGTGTTTTCATCAGTTTAGACCTGTACTAGTCACACACAGACTGATTTATCCAAGAATATACAACGCTGAAGTGAAAGTGCTGAGTCGAGGCAGATCGAGATACTAAAAACTAAAAACTGGAACTAATTTCAAAGGATGCTTTTTCACATTGTCTTTCAAATCTGTAGTTTTATGTTGTTAGCGATGCACGACAATGTTGTGAAACTGTTCTGTTGTCGGTTTCCTCTTGTTGGTTTCGCTCTGTGGAAAGAGCCTTTAGATAACACATTACATTATGATGATGCATTGTCACGATGGATGTGCTTCAGTTTCAATTTTACTTTTATTCCACTTGAACCTGTGAGTAGCTGCTTCAAACACTTCCTGTAACAGTATGAGTTTAATGTGTGTGTGTGTGTGTGTGTGTGCTGTGTTGTTGTCTGTGTGAATGAAAGTGGAGACAGGAAAGTGTCAGACTGGACGTCGTTAACACTTGTCCGTTCCTGCTGCAGCGGATGCAGCAGCCTGGTGGTTTGTGTCTGGACTGAGAAGAATCCAAATGGATTCGACCCCCGACCTCTCGCTCAGACCATCTGCATCGTTATCGTATTATTATCGTCGTTATTATTATTGTCAAGTTCTCCTCACTCTAGTGAAGTTTCCCCCACTTGAAAGGGGCAGCAGCTTGCTTCGGAGGATTTCAACTGGACCAGGAATCAGTTCTTTCTTTTCTTTCTTTTATTTGAAAAGTTGTCATGGCCAAAAGCAGGTGAAAAACCTTAAACTTGATCAAGAAAAAATAATAAATCAACATAACACAAGATCAAATAATTGATTTTAACCTTAATCTTAAACTACTAGAAATTAATCTGAAGAATATGTAGAAAAAAAACCCATATTTAAAGCAGCCAAAATGAAATAAAGACATGTTTATCACTCTCAATGATAATAATTTTAACCTTAGCAGCTTTAACCTCCTATAAACACGCACAATCCATACTTTTAACTTTTTAACCTTTTAAAGTCTTTTAAAATACATTACATTTTTAACTCTTTTTAAACCTACATGATTTCAAATATATGACATTTTAACATGATTTATTAATTGACATTTTAATTAACCTGAGTTTGATACCATGATTTACTACTTTTAAATACACACATTTTAACATGAATGACATGAATTAACTGCATGATCCACTAAATCTCAGCTCTCTCAGCAATTATTATTATATTATTATTATTCCCAGAAAAGCCAATTAAAGTTGCAACATTCACACACAGAGAGGCTGAGCTGTGGTTAGTGAGTGATGAGTCTGAAGCGTTCAGGAGTTCAGCCAAGTCGCCGAGCGTTGGACTGAAACTGAGGAACAGCGGGTGAAGCTAACTGAAAACAGCAGGAGGCTACTGAAACCTTTTCCTCTGCCTCCACGTGTGTGTGTCTGTGTGTGTGTGTGTGTGTGTGTGTGTCTCTGTGTGTAGGATATTAAATAATAATTTATGTGAAAAATATTCCTGTTATTCCAAGAGCGGCAGGAAGTCCCATCTGTGTCCTGAAAACAGTCCAAGCTCCACATTCCTCACCTGTAACAAACAGAGGAGGGAGTGGAGGTTGTTGGCACAGCCTCTGGTTTTTAATTCCTCTCTCTCGGTGTATTTATTTATCCGCTCGGTGCTGGATGCAGCTCCTCTGGTCTCTGGCGTCGGTTTAAAGGGATAGTTCACCCAAAATTTAAATATCACTCATTATCTACCCCCCTGCATGTTCATATAACGGTTGCAAATGGATACCAACTGTCTTCGTAACAAAAAGACACACCAAAAAACATCCAAATACCTCCATGCTGCTCGTATGTGATGTCCGTCTTGTATTGAAGCCCCGAAATGCGGAATTGTCCCGAAAATATTTAAATAAGTCTATATTTCAAGCTTGTTTTGTAGCAGAAGCTTCTTGAACCGCTACAAACAAGCTTGAAATATAGACTTATTTAATTTTTCGGGGCATTTCGGGGCTTCAATACATTACATGGAGGTATTTGGATGTTTTTTGGTGTGTCTTTTTGTTGCGAAGACAGTTGGTATCCATTTGCAACCGTCATATGGACATGCACTGCTACGCCGAGACCCCCTGTAACTCAGAGAAGCCACGGAGGACTCTGAAACTTCTCCCAGCCCTTAGTCCACATGATGAGGGTGAGTAGATAATGAGTGAAATTTCAATTTTGGGTGAACTATCCCTTTAAGAGGCTCCCTAGAAGAAAAAAAAAAGAAAAAGAAAGAGAGAAAACCCAGAAATATTTTTGAGAAGCAAAATGCTTTGAATGCTCCGAGCCGTCGCCGTGGAAACGCGGCTTTTCTGGCTTTTGTGGAAGTGAGTGACCTTCGGATGCTGCCAAGTTTTCAAAGAAGGGGAAAAAGAAGAAACAACAACAAGTTGTGTCATTAGGATCGATGTGTCGACTTCACTTCCTCATTCATATCTGTGCATTTTCTTACATAATGTTCATGTTTATGGCAACATGGTCATTGGTCGCTAAGGAGATGGTTGTTTTTTCCTCCTTGCAACATCCAATACATCCTTTAAAAATACTGAATTTACCTGCGTGTTAACGAACATTTGGTCACAATTTAGAAACTTGGTCAGAAATAGGGATGAAACACTGAAACAAAGGTCACGTCCAGACTAATGAACTTGTGAAAATAGTTCATTTTTAATCTTAAAAATGAATTTTATACAAGAAAATAGTTCATGAAAAGCTCCTCAAGTAATGTTTACATGGTCTACTGGATGAGAAACATATTTTATTATGTTATATTTTGATATAAAACTGTACTTTCAGCTCAGAAAAAACAAAAACAAGCATTTTCATTTATTTAATGTTTGGTTTAGACTATTGTTTACCATTTACTATTCATAATAACTGGATGCAGTGCGACCCGGTGTTGAATTATCTGCGAGAACAAAAATATGTGCATTGATTTTGATAGATTTTGGGATGGTTTTAGGACTTCATGTCTCTGTTGTGGCTGTTTCTGCTTCTTAAAACTTTGGATTTTAGGTTTCACACTTGTTTTTATCTCGTCATCGTCGTTTCCCTTTTTCTCTTCTTCCTGTGAAGCTTTTTGTCTGCAACTCAGATTTTTTTGAGGTGCTGTGAAAGTTAAAGCTGAACACACTGTAACACCGGTATCGCTCTGTGTTGTTGATGATAGCGGTCGACGTGGTGTTTCAGCGGACAGATAAATGGTTATGTAACTCTGCTGCTGCTGCTGCTGCTGCTGCTGCTGCTGCATCTGGTTTGAGGAGCTGATTAGAGTTGGACCGACGACGACTTGGTTATGTTTCGAGTGTCTGCAAACCACATGGGCGCCTGCCTGATTGGATCAGCAGCTGCATCCTGGTCTGCAGACACTCAGAGACACTCGTAACTCACTGCAGCACCTTGTGCACTTGGCTAGAAGGAGAAGGAGCTGCGTTCATGCACACTGACTGACCGGGCGTAGAGAGATGTGTGTGTGTGTTTCTGATTTGAACATCTCCAGGAAGTGATAGCTGCTGGTTCTCTGAGCCGAGCTGGACCAGCATTCCTCAGATACTGGAGCTTTTCCTTCTGGTTGTGGAATAATTCCTGGAAAATCATTCATTAAAGGGATAGGATAGTTCACCCAAAATTCAAATTGCACTCATTACACTATCTACTCACCCTCATGTGGACTAAGGGCTGGGAGAAGTTTCAGAGTCCTCCGTGGCTTCTCTGAGTTACAGGGGGTCTCGGCGTAGCAGTGCATGTCCATATAACGGTTGCAAATGGATACCAACTGTCTTCATAACAAAAAGACACACCAAAAAACATCCAAATACCTCCATGCTGCTCGTATGTAATGTCCGTCTTGTATTGAAGCCCCGAAATGCAAAATTGTCCCGAAAAAAATTAAATAAGTCCGGTTCAATTTGGACGAACCAGGAAGAGGAGCTTCTGCTACAAACAAGCTTGAAATATAGACTTATTTAATTTTTTTCGGAACAATTTTGCATTTCGGGGCTTCAATACAAGACGGACATTACATACGAGCAGCATGGAGGTATCTGGATGTTTTTTGGTGTGTCTTTTTGTTATGAAGACAGTTGGTATCCATTTGCAACCGTTATATGGACATGCACTGCTACGCCGAGACCCCCTGTAACTCAGAGAAGCCACGGAGGACTCTGAAACTTCTCCCAGCCCTTAGTCCACATGAGGGTGAGTAGATAATGAGTGAAATTTGTATTCTGGGTGAACTATCCCCTTTAAAGTTTCTGTAGAAACAAAATTAAAACTCCTGCACAGATCTAAACACATCTCTCTCTCTCTCTCTCTGTCTCCTCCTCCAGACGACGTCGCCTACAGGCCAGGGCCGCTCCGACTCTCCCGTCTACACCAACCTCCAGGAGCTGAAGATCTCCCAGTCCAGCCTCCCGCCCGTCCCGTCCGGCTCGCCGCTCCACATCCTGGGCGACTGGGAGACCCACAAGGACCTGAGCGGGCGGCATTTCTACTACAACCGGGCCACCGGCGAGCGGACATGGAAGCCGCCGCGCACCAGAGACACCAGCGGCAGCACCAGCAGCTTCCGCGGAGACAGTCAGGGGACGGCGGAGAACGAGGTGAGGGACGGTTCACATGCGGCTAAACAACCGAGACTGATCATGTGACTTGTTTTTGTACTGTTTATTCCGAAATGATGCAAATAATATAAGTCTTCCTGATTGCTACTGAGCAAATTCTTTGCACAACATAATAAATAAATGAACGGTAACACTTTACTTGACACCTATCTCTATAACGCATTATAACCATACTTATAATGAGTTATAATGCAGTTATAGCACTGTACTGTATAACTATAATTATAAACACTCATAAATGATCATAATGCTTTATAACAATAATCATAACACACTATAAAGCATTTTATCATGACTTACTGTATAAGGTCAGGTATTATAATACGTTATAATTGTTAGTAACTCGCATGCCCACATTTATAATGCATTATAAATATAGTTATAATGTGTTATAATTGGCTTATAAACGTGTATAACTATCATTATAAACACTCATTAATTAATTAATTAATAAGGCTTTATAACAATAAACATAACACATTATAGAGCATTTTAGAATGGCTTATAAGGTCTTAGTATTATAATAGAGTTATAATGCTCTATAATGTGTTATGCTTATTGTTATAAAGTCTTATGTGATTTATTATGAGTATTTATAATGATAGTTATACACGTTTATAAGCCAATTATAACACATTATAACTATATTTATAATGCATTATAAATGTGGGCATTGTCAGAGAGTTACTAACAATTACAACGTATTATAATACCTGACCTTATAAGTCAAGATAAGATGCTTTATAGTGTGTTATGATTATTGTTATAAAGCATTATGATCATTTATGAGTGTTTGTAACTATAGTTATACAGTGTTAAAACTGCATTATAGCTCATTATAAGTATGATTTTAATGTGTTATAAAGATAGGCGTCAAGTAAAGTGTTACCAAATGAACATTGAGGAAGCAAAATGATAAAACACAGAAAAAAGAAAGTAAATGACATTCAAAAAGGAGAAGAAGCGCATACAGTAGCTCTCACCCCTTTGTCTAAATAAAAAAATAATAGCGGGGAAAATAAGTATTGAGCGCTTCAACATTTTTCTCAGAGAATATGTTTCTAATAGAGCTATCGACATGACATTTTCACCAGATGTCGGCAACAACCCAACTAATGCACACACACAAAGAAATCCAAACATTTATGTCCATAAATTAAGTAATGTGTAATAATAAAGTGAAATGACACAGGGAATAAGTATTGAACACATGAAGGAAAGGAGGAGGAGCAGAAAGGTTTGGGAAGCCAAGAGAGCAGCTGGAGTCTGTCAGTGTTTAGAAAGTAATCCTGTCTCCTGTCAGTGCAAAGTTAAGTAACATCAGCTGCTTTAGTCCAAACTGACGCCTATAAAAAGGTTTCTCATCATCACCAAGGTGTCACACAAGAGCTTCTCCAGACCTACAGAAACTGATGTAGCAGAACAAACTGATGCATCGGTTACAGACAGGTCTGAATGCACCGTTTTATCCATTAGTGCCGTTAATCTGGAACTAAAAAGAACAACATTTTACCAAACCAAGAGCCGGGGATCACTGACAGAGAGCTGCAGAGAGACCAATCAGCAGGTACAGTTATAAAAACAGAACAATGAGTCATGCATTTAACCGTCATGGCCTCTATGCTGCTCACCATGCAAGTCTATTGACGCAAATACTCATTTTCCCCACTAAAAATATCTACACATATGCATACAAACACTACACATACATATACACATTGGCTTTTCTGCCTCTCATTCCCATGCGATATCAATCAGGGAGTAATGAATAATAACCACCAATAATCATTAATGATCATTATCCATTATAAGTAACACATTTCTGTACATTTTCTTGAACTGGTTGATATTTGGACTTTGTCTGAGGTCCTCGCTTTAGTTAGATTGTTCCATAACTTGCCACCGCTAATAGATATACAACAACCTTTCAAATATTTCAGATTTTGAATTTAATAATAACCTGCCTCCCGATTCCTAAATACATTTTGAATATTTTTTACTGCTGTTTGGTAAGATACTATGTCAGTGAGTTTCAGTCGTTCTTCTGACTGTGTGAACCACCACAGGGTTCAGAACAGAAGGTGAGATTCAGGAGTTTAGTTTGGACGTTGTGTTAAATAATTAAAATAAACAGACTGAGGGTGAAGACGAAGGTGTGGTTGGACCTCAAAAGGGTTTAAAAAAAAAAAAAAATGTTGTTGTGGTTCCTGAAGGTTCAGAAACCAGAGCACCTTTGATAGGAGGAAGTTCTGGTTTCCTGTCAGGTTGTTGTTTCCTGCCCCGCTGCGCCACACTGACCCCCTGTGGAGCTGTGGTGTATCACAGCAACATGTGAGGAAGATTAGGACAAGTTAGATAGTAGCTATATATGTGTATATATGTAGATTATAATCAGTTTATCAGACTGAATACAACTCAATCTTCAAACCAGATGGAGGCAGTTTAGTTATGTAACCACTGGTGTGTGGAGGTTGAGCAGAAGTTTTTTAAAACAGAAGTTGCAAAACATGAGAAACAGGAAGAAGAAAAAGAAAGAAGATAAAACATCAAACTTCTCCTTTAACTGCAAATATTACACTTTAATAGTAAAAACTGACCTCTGGCCCGACGTCGGCCCGAGTCGACTTCCACATCTGGAAGTCTGCTCCGGCTGTTTTTCCTTCTGGCTGGAAGATTCTCTGCGTTTGCCAGAAGTGGTCCAGATGTGGAAGTGACTTGAACTTAATGTTTGTTATATAACAGATGAAAGAACACAGAACATGTTGGGACATACCGTCTGTTTTTCATGCAGCAGGTTCTTTCTTTTTTTGTTAAACAAGACTTGGAAAAACAGGTAGAATCTCTTTTATAATCACTTTAGTTTTTTAGTTTAGTGTGTTTATTTTGGTCTTTTAAAAACAAGTACAATAGACAAATATTATATAAGTATAGAAACAAAAAAAACAACACAACAAAGCAATACAATGCACTTTAACCAATTTAAATTAACATTTTCTGTTCACTCATTTAAAAAATTTCGACAGAACAAAACCTGCATATTCTACATACAGCAGTTTATGAGCACATTGGTATTTATAATTCACTTTTATATTCATTAATAATATTATCTTTAAATACGTTTTTGAATCTGTTAAGTGTGTTACACAGTTTGATTTCTAATTCTAGATTATTCCATTTAATTAATATACATCTTTGTTTTACATTTGTCCGTACCTTTGCTTTTGTATACACACATAAGTCCCTCTTACAGTAGTTCATATCTACGGGTTCGAGTCTGAAACATCCTCTGGACACCGTCTACATAACATCAGTGACCTGAAAACACCTAAAACATAACACATTGTTTTAATTTTATTTATTTAATCAGCACAATAAACATCTGTTTCCAGTCTTTATACCAAGTTAAACTAACAGGCTGATTCATAAGAAATTCTTATGAACTTCTTATTTTTAAAACGATTCTTGAGAAATACACAGGAAAATAAAACATTATAAAAGGAGATCATAAAGTACATGTTTTTTCTGAGGCTTTAATGTCTCATGTGTTTTTTATTTATAGTATTTTAGTCGTATAAACCTCCCGGATCTCCATGTTTGTGCTCCACAGCTCCTGTCGTCGGAGGAGAACTGCCACAGCACCCACTCCAGCCAGTCGGACAGCCAGTACGGGTCGCCCCCTAGAGGCTGGTCCGAGGAGCTGGACGAGCACGGACACACACTCTACGTGTCTGAATACACACAGGAGAAGGTGCGGCTGCGTTTCCGATGCTATCGCTGCTCATTGTTGTTGTTGTTTCCACCTGTGTTTTTTTTACTGACGTGTGCTTATATGTTTATGTGTGTTTCCAGTGGATAAAACATGTGGACGAACAGGGCCGACCGTATTACTACAGCGCCGACGGATCGAGGTCGGAGTGGGAGCTGCCCAAGGTGAGAACGTACACAGGAGTAAAGTCGTCTCCTCCTGCTGCTGCTTTATATAACATCCTCAAATCAGCTTCCTGCTCAACTCAACTCAGTGTTAAGTGATAGTTTAGGTTGAAAATATAAGAATATAAACTCAAAATGTTGGAGACTAAGTGGCAAAATGGAGACAAATCACTTTAAAATTATATTCTGGAGCTGCATCAAACTAAACCTGTACTAGAGTGGCATCACAAAACATCAAATACAGATAATTTGTACTCGTGCTTGATCCTGAGGACGGATATAAAGCTGCTGCAGGTTGTTTTGGCTGCAAGTTAAAATAATCTACTCCTAGAAAGTACAGTAAGAGCGACTGGCGTGAAATAATTCAGAAAATATTAAAGATGCAAAAGGCAACATATTCTCGAAAAATTCTGTCAAACTTGGAATAAACAGAATCAAATTTATAACCTCAATCTGAGCGAGGGAGCAAAGTTTCACATCTTATTCCTCTTCCTGATAGAAATAATACACATTTTTAGCTGTTTTTACTTTGAATCAGGGCTGAATGATGTGCAAAAATATCATATTTTGATTTATTGTTATTTTATTTTTACTTTATAATACAAAATTGAAGATGTGAGTCGACGTTTGATGGATTTTTTTCACCAAACAAACTGAAAGTGTTGCAAATGCGACATAGCAACACAACAGTTACGGTGCTGACAATGCACAAAAAAAATGTTGTGACACATTTTACCGTGGCCAAATTGATTGAGGTTTCCCTCATCAAACTCATCAAATACACAATCCAACAACTCCACAACGCTCTGGTGGACAAGTTGTGACCTGCACATTCACCACGCTATGAGATAATAACACAACGTTACCACACAGAGTTGTTTTAGAGGTAAATTCATGCAAAACCGCTGATGCGTGTTGTCTTCAGGGACAGTTTTTCATCATCAGTCTCTGTATTTCCCTCTAAAACAACTCTGTGTGGTAACGTTGTGTTATTATCTCATAGCGTGGTGAATGTGCAGGTCACAACTTGTCCACCAGAGCGTTGTGGAGTTGTTGGATTGTGTATTTGATGAGTTTGATGAGGGAAACCAAGAAATCCCATAATGAGCCTCCGTAGTGTAGCTCTGAGCAGCTCACGGCTCTGCTCCACCGTTCTAAAAAACAGCTTGCACCGACAATTAAAGGTAATGAACCTACTGCTAAGACTATAGGGATTATGGCAATGGGCCAATTTGCCAAAATGTTGAACTATCCCTTCAAAAATGAGTTAGAAGTGAAGAAAATATATTGCGTCACCTGTCGCCCTTACCCAGTAACACACTTCCTGGCTGACTCCTCCTCCTCCTCCTCCTCCTCCTGCTCCTGCTCCTGCTGTTGATCTAAGTGGATGAGGAGTTCACAGAGGAACCAGCTGGTTGTTAGACAGCGACTATTACAGGATCTTCACGCCTTTTTAATCTGAGGCTTCGCAGCCGGTCGCTCCATTCACCGTCTAGTCGCACATGGAAATGGCTCGCTGCTCGCTGTTCACTGTTGACTTGACTTGACTTGACTTGTTGAAGACGATGATGATGATGATGCTGCTGAGGTTGTAGTGGACGTCTCTCTGTCTGTCAATGGTGCTGTGGAGACTAAAAGGAGAGGTACAGTAGGAGAAAGGAGGAGGAGGAAGATGCACTGCAAAAACTCAAAATCTTACCAAGAATATTTGTCTTATTTCTAGTCAAAATGTAATTTCTAGTCAAAACAAATCTAATTCTACTTAAAATAAGACTCAAAACATTAAAAAGTGCCTTGTTTTTAGACGCTTTTTACTCCTTTCAAGCATATTTTCACTTGAAATAATCTGATAGTGGGGCAAGTTTTTCTTTCTTATTACAAGCACAAAGAACTTGCTTTCACTGTCAGATTTTTCTACTTATTTCAAGTGAAAAATTTGTTTGAAACAAGTGAAAATGACCTAAAAACAAGTTAATTTGTAGGTGATGAGTCTTATTTTAAGTGGAAAGAGATTAGTTTTGACTAGAAATGAGACATTTTGACAAGAAGTAAGACAAATATTCTTGGAAAGATTTTGAGTTTTTGCAGTGTGGATCCAGATACCTGATAATGTCTAACGTGTGTGTGTGTCTGTGTGTGTGTTTGTGTGTGTGTGTGTGTGTGTGTGTCTGTGTGTCTTTGTGTGTTTGTGTGTGTGTGTCTGTGTGTGTGTGTGTGTGTGTGTGCAGTACAACGTCTCCCCTCAGTCCGGCGAGGT